>NW_026610903.1:0-149784 GCF_029499605.1 Hyla sarda
GGCCCGCCCCTTTCACGGTTATCGCTTCTCGGCCTTTTGGCTAAGATCAAGTGTAGTATCTGTTCTTATCAGTTTAATATCTGATACGTCCCCTATCTGGGGACCATATATTAAATGGATTTTTGAGAACGGGGGCCGATTTCGAAGCTTGCTTCCGTCGCCCTATGCATTGACCCGATATGGCAGTATCTTCGGGTACAGTGCACCACCCCCTTACAGGGTTAAAAAGAAAGATTCCTACTTTCATTGCTACCTGCTTGCTGGCTAGCCAGCTAGCCAGCCCTGTGGGCCTTGCTGCTGCTGCTGCAGCCAAAAAACAAAAGGTGGTGCTGCTGCTGCTTCTGCTTCTGCTTGTGTCTGGCCGCTGTTGGAGCGTCCAGGCACAGGACTTCTGCTGCTGCTGACTAAATGGCCTCCTTAATTGGATCATTTGAGTAGCCAGCACACCTGTGCAGGTAGGGCATGACATGATAGGCAGCTGCCTTGATAGCGGGTGGGTGCTGAATGTTCCTAATTGACAAAATAAGATTAATGCTTATGAAGAAATATAAAATCTCATCCCTTCCCCAATATCGCGCCACACCCCTACCCCTTAATTCCCTGGTTGAACTTGATGGACATATGTCTTTTTTCGACCGTACTAACTATGTAACTATGTAACATAACATGGGGGGGGGGGGTCTCCTGGCTGTTCATACAGGTGTGTCATTGCTGTACATTGACCATGCATTGCTTCTGTGGTATTGCAAAGGCAAAGACAAATGCTTCCAGCCATCCATTGCACTAATGGATTGGTCATCAGCTGGCTGTCTATGTCCCGCATCAATATAGACCAAAGTACAGAGGGTTAGGCTATGCTATTGTGCACCTACCTGATGCATCAGAAGGTGCGAGGCCCTTGCTAAATTCTGTGCACAGACTTTGAGATCTATGCTTTAGACTGTATCTAAACCTGCTCCAACATGGACTGACATTCTGGCCTACTTTCAGCCGATGCGACTTGTCTGTCGCTGAACAGTCGCTTTTTATGTATTCAGCACCTATGTATAATGTTGTAAAAATGCTCTAGAAGCTAAAGTCGCAGAAATGTCACACATATTTGGCCTGCAACTTTCTGTGCGACAAATTCAGACAGGAAAAATCAGTATAAATCCTTAGAAAATTATCCCCCAGTGTCTCCATCTGCTGGCGGTATTGAATAAGCATTGCTGCACTGATGGGGTATGCATTAGACGAAAAAAAAGAAGAAAAAGAAGAATAATACGCCCAGAAAAGAGGCGAAAAGGAGAAAAACGTAAAAAAACGTGAAAAAAAAGTAAGAGGAAGAGAAGGGAAAAAAAGGTGGAAATGGGTTTAAAAGTGATTTCGGCGGAGAAATATATATATATATATATATATATATATATATATATATATATATATACGCGCACACACACACATATATATAAACGTATTCTCCGTTGAGATATTGCAGCCGCTGCTGTGTCCAGGCCCAGGAGCCTTAGCACTGTGCTGTGATGTCACTCAATACCACTGACATCACTAGGTGTAAACAACATCTCTCCTTTGCTGTGTATGTGACTATGGAGCTGTTTGGTGATGTCGTCTATTATGGCCTTCATAGAAGCAACAGGAGATTGTTGCATCCATCTAGAACCCTCAGAACTACAGTGCTATGATGTCACTCACTTCCACAGGCCTTGCAGAGTGTAAACAACAACAACCCAGCTTTGTTGTGTATGTAACCATAGGGATTTGTGATGTCACCTAGAACCTTCACAGCAGCGACAGCTTTATGAGGAGCATCAGCACTGCTCTGCCTGAGCAGAACCATCACCGCCATAGGTTGTCAAATAACCCGGGTTTAACCCACACAGGTAAGTCCAATGGGGTGCAGGCATGTCCTCTATGCTTACAGCTTCCCGTGGGTGTTGGTTTGATACCGTTTGGGGACAGCCAAGGAGGCATCTGCAGGCAACAAAGGTAGGTGTGTGCTTGTGTGTGTGTTTCCTATGCAGATCCTAAGCCCAGTGTCACATGCAAGTAGGAGGAGTAAGAAGGGTTCCTGGCAAATCCGGGTTATGGATTGCATTTAAAAAGGCCCCGTGGGAGTGCAATGGGCCCCTGTCTTGCTGCTTAGCAATAATGGTATGGGTTTAGGTTCTGCTGTGTGTACTGGTGGTTGACTGCCCCCCAGCCCAGAGTGTGCATGGAAAATTGTCTGGCAGCCTCCCTGACAGCAAGCAGTGATAGTGCCCATGAAGGGGACCTTGTTGGGCCCGCCCCTTTCACGGTTATCGCTTCTCGGCCTTTTGGCTAAGATCAAGTGTAGTATCTGTTCTTATCAGTTTAATATCTGATACGTCCCCTATCTGGGGACCATATATTAAATGGATTTTTGAGAACGGGGGCCGATTTCGAAGCTTGCTTCCGTCGCCCTATGCATTGACCCGATATGGCAGTATCTTCGGGTACAGTGCACCACCCCCTTACAGGGTTAAAAAGAAAGATTCCTACTTTCATTGCTACCTGCTTGCTGGCTAGCCAGCTAGCCAGCCCTGTGGGCCTTGCTGCTGCTGCTGCTGCTGCAGCCAAAAAACAAAAGGTGGTGCTGCTGCTGCTTCTGCTTCTGCTTGTGTCTGGCCGCTGTTGGAGCGTCCAGGCACAGGACTTCTGCTGCTGCTGACTAAATGGCCTCCTTAATTGGATCATTTGAGTAGCCAGCACACCTGTGCAGGTAGGGCATGACATGATAGGCAGCTGCCTTGATAGCGGGTGGGTGCTGAATGTTCCTAATTGACAAAATAAGATTAATGCTTATGAAGAAATATAAAATCTCATCCCTTCCCCAATATCGCGCCACACCCCTACCCCTTAATTCCCTGGTTGAACTTGATGGACATATGTCTTTTTTCGACCGTACTAACTATGTAACTATGTAACATAACATGGGGGGGGGGGGGGTCTCCTGGCTGTTCACACAGGTGTGTCATTGCTGTACATTGACCATGCATTGCTTCTGTGGTATTGCAAAGGCAAAGACAAATGCTTCCAGCCATCCATTGCACTAATGGATTGGTCATCAGCTGGCTGTCTATGTCCCGCATCAATATAGACCAAAGTACAGAGGGTTAGGCTATGCTATTGTGCACCTACCTGATGCATCAGAAGGTGCGAGGCCCTTGCTAAATTCTGTGCACAGACTTTGAGATCTATGCTTTAGACTGTATCTAAACCTGCTCCAACATGGACTGACATTCTGGCCTACTTTCAGCCGATGCGACTTGTCTGTCGCTGAACAGTCGCTTTTTATGTATTCAGCACCTATGTATAATGTTGTAAAAATGCTCTAGAAGCTAAAGTCGCAGAAATGTCACACATATTTGGCCTGCAACTTTCTGTGCGACAAATTCAGACAGGAAAAATCAGTATAAATCCTTAGAAAATTATCCCCCAGTGTCTCCATCTGCTGGCGGTATTGAATAAGCATTGCTGCACTGATGGGGTATGCATTAGACGAAAAAAAAGAAGAAAAAGAAGAATAATACGCCCAGAAAAGAGGCGAAAAGGAGAAAAACGTAAAAAAACGTGAAAAAAAAGTAAGAGGAAGAGAAGGGAAAAAAAGGTGGAAATGGGTTTAAAAGTGATTTCGGCGGAGAAATATATATATATATATATATATATATATATATATATATATATACGCGCACACACACACATATATATAAACGTATTCTCCGTTGAGATATTGCAGCCGCTGCTGTGTCCAGGCCCAGGAGCCTTAGCACTGTGCTGTGATGTCACTCAATACCACTGACATCACTAGGTGTAAACAACATCTCTCCTTTGCTGTGTATGTGACTATGGAGCTGTTTGGTGATGTCGTCTATTATGGCCTTCATAGAAGCAACAGGAGATTGTTGCATCCATCTAGAACCCTCAGAACTACAGTGCTATGATGTCACTCACTTCCACAGGCCTTGCAGAGTGTAAACAACAACAACCCAGCTTTGTTGTGTATGTAACCATAGGGATTTGTGATGTCACCTAGAACCTTCACAGCAGCGACAGCTTTATGAGGAGCATCAGCACTGCTCTGCCTGAGCAGAACCATCACCGCCATAGGTTGTCAAATAACCCGGGTTTAACCCACACAGGTAAGTCCAATGGGGTGCAGGCATGTCCTCTATGCTTACAGCTTCCCGTGGGTGTTGGTTTGATACCGTTTGGGGACAGCCAAGGAGGCATCTGCAGGCAACAAAGGTAGGTGTGTGCTTGTGTGTGTGTTTCCTATGCAGATCCTAAGCCCAGTGTCACATGCAAGTAGGAGGAGTAAGAAGGGTTCCTGGCAAATCCGGGTTATGGATTGCATTTAAAAAGGCCCCGTGGGAGTGCAATGGGCCCCTGTCTTGCTGCTTAGCAATAATGGTATGGGTTTAGGTTCTGCTGTGTGTACTGGTGGTTGACTGCCCCCCAGCCCAGAGTGTGCATGGAAAATTGTCTGGCAGCCTCCCTGACAGCAAGCAGTGATAGTGCCCATGAAGGGGACCTTGTTGGGCCCGCCCCTTTCACGGTTATCGCTTCTCGGCCTTTTGGCTAAGATCAAGTGTAGTATCTGTTCTTATCAGTTTAATATCTGATACGTCCCCTATCTGGGGACCATATATTAAATGGATTTTTGAGAACGGGGGCCGATTTCGAAGCTTGCTTCCGTCGCCCTATGCATTGACCCGATATGGCAGTATCTTCGGGTACAGTGCACCACCCCCTTACAGGGTTAAAAAGAAAGATTCCTACTTTCATTGCTACCTGCTTGCTGGCTAGCCAGCTAGCCAGCCCTGTGGGCCTTGCTGCTGCTGCTGCTGCAGCCAAAAAACAAAAGGTGGTGCTGCTGCTGCTTCTGCTTCTGCTTGTGTCTGGCCGCTGTTGGAGCGTCCAGGCACAGGACTTCTGCTGCTGCTGACTAAATGGCCTCCTTAATTGGATCATTTGAGTAGCCAGCACACCTGTGCAGGTAGGGCATGACATGATAGGCAGCTGCCTTGATAGCGGGTGGGTGCTGAATGTTCCTAATTGACAAAATAAGATTAATGCTTATGAAGAAATATAAAATCTCATCCCTTCCCCAATATCGCGCCACACCCCTACCCCTTAATTCCCTGGTTGAACTTGATGGACATATGTCTTTTTTCGACCGTACTAACTATGTAACTATGTAACATAACATGGGGGGGGGGGGGGGGTCTCCTGGCTGTTCACACAGGTGTGTCATTGCTGTACATTGACCATGCATTGCTTCTGTGGTATTGCAAAGGCAAAGACAAATGCTTCCAGCCATCCATTGCACTAATGGATTGGTCATCAGCTGGCTGTCTATGTCCCGCATCAATATAGACCAAAGTACAGAGGGTTAGGCTATGCTATTGTGCACCTACCTGATGCATCAGAAGGTGCGAGGCCCTTGCTAAATTCTGTGCACAGACTTTGAGATCTATGCTTTAGACTGTATCTAAACCTGCTCCAACATGGACTGACATTCTGGCCTACTTTCAGCCGATGCGACTTGTCTGTCGCTGAACAGTCGCTTTTTATGTATTCAGCACCTATGTATAATGTTGTAAAAATGCTCTAGAAGCTAAAGTCGCAGAAATGTCACACATATTTGGCCTGCAACTTTCTGTGCGACAAATTCAGACAGGAAAAATCAGTATAAATCCTTAGAAAATTATCCCCCAGTGTCTCCATCTGCTGGCGGTATTGAATAAGCATTGCTGCACTGATGGGGTATGCATTAGACGAAAAAAAAGAAGAAAAAGAAGAATAATACGCCCAGAAAAGAGGCGAAAAGGAGAAAAACGTAAAAAAACGTGAAAAAAAAGTAAGAGGAAGAGAAGGGAAAAAAAGGTGGAAATGGGTTTAAAAGTGATTTCGGCGGAGAATATATATATATATATATATATATATATATATATATATATATACGCGCACACACACACATATATATAAACGTATTCTCCGTTGAGATATTGCAGCCGCTGCTGTGTCCAGGCCCAGGAGCCTTAGCACTGTGCTGTGATGTCACTCAATACCACTGACATCACTAGGTGTAAACAACATCTCTCCTTTGCTGTGTATGTGACTATGGAGCTGTTTGGTGATGTCGTCTATTATGGCCTTCATAGAAGCAACAGGAGATTGTTGCATCCATCTAGAACCCTCAGAACTACAGTGCTATGAAGTCACTCACTTCCACAGGCCTTGCAGAGTGTAAACAACAACAACCCAGCTTTGTTGTGTATGTAACCATAGGGATTTGTGATGTCACCTAGAACCTTCACAGCAGCGACAGCTTTATGAGGAGCATCAGCACTGCTCTGCCTGAGCAGAACCATCACCGCCATAGGTTGTCAAATAACCCGGGTTTAACCCACACAGGTAAGTCCAATGGGGTGCAGGCATGTCCTCTATGCTTACAGCTTCCCGTGGGTGTTGGTTTGATACCGTTTGGGGACAGCCAAGGAGGCATCTGCAGGCAACAAAGGTAGGTGTGTGCTTGTGTGTGTGTTTCCTATGCAGATCCTAAGCCCAGTGTCACATGCAAGTAGGAGGAGTAAGAAGGGTTCCTGGCAAATCCGGGTTATGGATTGCATTTAAAAAGGCCCCGTGGGAGTGCAATGGGCCCCTGTCTTGCTGCTTAGCAATAATGGTATGGGTTTAGGTTCTGCTGTGTGTACTGGTGGTTGACTGCCCCCCAGCCCAGAGTGTGCATGGAAAATTGTCTGGCAGCCTCCCTGACAGCAAGCAGTGATAGTGCCCATGAAGGGGACCTTGTTGGGCCCGCCCCTTTCACGGTTATCGCTTCTCGGCCTTTTGGCTAAGATCAAGTGTAGTATCTGTTCTTATCAGTTTAATATCTGATACGTCCCCTATCTGGGGACCATATATTAAATGGATTTTTGAGAACGGGGGCCGATTTCGAAGCTTGCTTCCGTCGCCCTATGCATTGACCCGATATGGCAGTATCTTCGGGTACAGTGCACCACCCCCTTACAGGGTTAAAAAGAAAGATTCCTACTTTCATTGCTACCTGCTTGCTGGCTAGCCAGCTAGCCAGCCCTGTGGGCCTTGCTGCTGCTGCTGCTGCAGCCAAAAAACAAAAGGTGGTGCTGCTGCTGCTTCTGCTTCTGCTTGTGTCTGGCCGCTGTTGGAGCGTCCAGGCACAGGACTTCTGCTGCTGCTGACTAAATGGCCTCCTTAATTGGATCATTTGAGTAGCCAGCACACCTGTGCAGGTAGGGCATGACATGATAGGCAGCTGCCTTGATAGCGGGTGGGTGCTGAATGTTCCTAATTGACAAAATAAGATTAATGCTTATGAAGAAATATAAAATCTCATCCCTTCCCCAATATCGCGCCACACCCCTACCCCTTAATTCCCTGGTTGAACTTGATGGACATATGTCTTTTTTCGACCGTACTAACTATGTAACTATGTAACATAACATGGGGGGGGGGGGGTCTCCTGGCTGTTCACACAGGTGTGTCATTGCTGTACATTGACCATGCATTGCTTCTGTGGTATTGCAAAGGCAAAGACAAATGCTTCCAGCCATCCATTGCACTAATGGATTGGTCATCAGCTGGCTGTCTATGTCCCGCATCAATATAGACCAAAGTACAGAGGGTTAGGCTATGCTATTGTGCACCTACCTGATGCATCAGAAGGTGCGAGGCCCTTGCTAAATTCTGTGCACAGACTTTGAGATCTATGCTTTAGACTGTATCTAAACCTGCTCCAACATGGACTGACATTCTGGCCTACTTTCAGCCGATGCGACTTGTCTGTCGCTGAACAGTCGCTTTTTATGTATTCAGCACCTATGTATAATGTTGTAAAAATGCTCTAGAAGCTAAAGTCGCAGAAATGTCACACATATTTGGCCTGCAACTTTCTGTGCGACAAATTCAGACAGGAAAAATCAGTATAAATCCTTAGAAAATTATCCCCCAGTGTCTCCATCTGCTGGCGGTATTGAATAAGCATTGCTGCACTGATGGGGTATGCATTAGACGAAAAAAAAGAAGAAAAAGAAGAATAATACGTCCAGAAAAGAGGCGAAAAGGAGAAAAACGTAAAAAAACGTGAAAAAAAAGTAAGAGGAAGAGAAGGGAAAAAAAGGTGGAAATGGGTTTAAAAGTGATTTCGGCAGAGAAATATATATATATATATATATATATATATATATATATATATACGCGCACACACACACATATATATAAACGTATTCTCCGTTGAGATATTGCAGCCGCTGCTGTGTCCAGGCCCAGGAGCCTTAGCACTGTGCTGTGATGTCACTCAATACCACTGACATCACTAGGTGTAAACAACATCTCTCCTTTGCTGTGTATGTGACTATGGAGCTGTTTGGTGATGTCGTCTATTATGGCCTTCATAGAAGCAACAGGAGATTGTTGCATCCATCTAGAACCCTCAGAACTACAGTGCTATGATGTCACTCACTTCCACAGGCCTTGCAGAGTGTAAACAACAACAACCCAGCTTTGTTGTGTATGTAACCATAGGGATTTGTGATGTCACCTAGAACCTTCACAGCAGCGACAGCTTTATGAGGAGCATCAGCACTGCTCTGCCTGAGCAGAACCATCACCGCCATAGGTTGTCAAATAACCCGGGTTTAACCCACACAGGTAAGTCCAATGGGGTGCAGGCATGTCCTCTATGCTTACAGCTTCCCGTGGGTGTTGGTTTGATACCGTTTGGGGACAGCCAAGGAGGCATCTGCAGGCAACAAAGGTAGGTGTGTGCTTGTGTGTGTGTTTCCTATGCAGATCCTAAGCCCAGTGTCACATGCAAGTAGGAGGAGTAAGAAGGGTTCCTGGCAAATCCGGGTTATGGATTGCATTTAAAAAGGCCCCGTGGGAGTGCAATGGGCCCCTGTCTTGCTGCTTAGCAATAATGGTATGGGTTTAGGTTCTGCTGTGTGTACTGGTGGTTGACTGCCCCCCAGCCCAGAGTGTGCATGGAAAATTGTCTGGCAGCCTCCCTGACAGCAAGCAGTGATAGTGCCCATGAAGGGGACCTTGTTGGGCCCGCCCCTTTCACGGTTATCGCTTCTCGGCCTTTTGGCTAAGATCAAGTGTAGTATCTGTTCTTATCAGTTTAATATCTGATACGTCCCCTATCTGGGGACCATATATTAAATGGATTTTTGAGAACGGGGGCCGATTTCGAAGCTTGCTTCCGTCGCCCTATGCATTGACCCGATATGGCAGTATCTTCGGGTACAGTGCACCACCCCCTTACAGGGTTAAAAAGAAAGATTCCTACTTTCATTGCTACCTGCTTGCTGGCTAGCCAGCTAGCCAGCCCTGTGGGCCTTGCTGCTGCTGCTGCTGCAGCCAAAAAACAAAAGGTGGTGCTGCTGCTGCTTCTGCTTCTGCTTGTGTCTGGCCGCTGTTGGAGCGTCCAGGCACAGGACTTCTGCTGCTGCTGACTAAATGGCCTCCTTAATTGGATCATTTGAGTAGCCAGCACACCTGTGCAGGTAGGGCATGACATGATAGGCAGCTGCCTTGATAGCGGGTGGGTGCTGAATGTTCCTAATTGACAAAATAAGATTAATGCTTATGAAGAAATATAAAATCTCATCCCTTCCCCAATATCGCGCCACACCCCTACCCCTTAATTCCCTGGTTGAACTTGATGGACATATGTCTTTTTTCGACCGTACTAACTATGTAACTATGTAACATAACATGGGGGGGGGGGGGGGTCTCCTGGCTGTTCACACAGGTGTGTCATTGCTGTACATTGACCATGCATTGCTTCTGTGGTATTGCAAAGGCAAAGACAAATGCTTCCAGCCATCCATTGCACTAATGGATTGGTCATCAGCTGGCTGTCTATGTCCCGCATCAATATAGACCAAAGTACAGAGGGTTAGGCTATGCTATTGTGCACCTACCTGATGCATCAGAAGGTGCGAGGCCCTTGCTAAATTCTGTGCACAGACTTTGAGATCTATGCTTTAGCCTGTATCTAAACCTGCTCCAACATGGACTGACATTCTGGCCTACTTTCAGCCGATGCGACTTGTCTGTCGCTGAACAGTCGCTTTTTATGTATTCAGCACCTATGTATAATGTTGTAAAAATGCTCTAGAAGCTAAAGTCGCAGAAATGTCACACATATTTGGCCTGCAACTTTCTGTGCGACAAATTCAGACAGGAAAAATCAGTATAAATCCTTAGAAAATTATCCCCCAGTGTCTCCATCTGCTGGCGGTATTGAATAAGCATTGCTGCACTGATGGGGTATGCATTAGACGAAAAAAAAGAAGAAAAAGAAGAATAATACGCCCAGAAAAGAGGCGAAAAGGAGAAAAACGTAAAAAAACGTGAAAAAAAAGTAAGAGGAAGAGAAGGGAAAAAAAGGTGGAAATGGGTTTAAAAGTGATTTCGGCGGAGAAATATATATATATATATATATATATATATATATATATATACGCGCACACACACACATATATATAAACGTATTCTCCGTTGAGATATTGCAGCCGCTGCTGTGTCCAGGCCCAGGAGCCTTAGCACTGTGCTGTGATGTCACTCAATACCACTGACATCACTAGGTGTAAACAACATCTCTCCTTTGCTGTGTATGTGACTATGGAGCTGTTTGGTGATGTCGTCTATTATGGCCTTCATAGAAGCAACAGGAGATTGTTGCATCCATCTAGAACCCTCAGAACTACAGTGCTATGAAGTCACTCACTTCCACAGGCCTTGCAGAGTGTAAACAACAACAACCCAGCTTTGTTGTGTATGTAACCATAGGGATTTGTGATGTCACCTAGAACCTTCACAGCAGCGACAGCTTTATGAGGAGCATCAGCACTGCTCTGCCTGAGCAGAACCATCACCGCCATAGGTTGTCAAATAACCCGGGTTTAACCCACACAGGTAAGTCCAATGGGGTGCAGGCATGTCCTCTATGCTTACAGCTTCCCGTGGGTGTTGGTTTGATACCGTTTGGGGACAGCCAAGGAGGCATCTGCAGGCAACAAAGGTAGGTGTGTGCTTGTGTGTGTGTTTCCTATGCAGATCCTAAGCCCAGTGTCACATGCAAGTAGGAGGAGTAAGAAGGGTTCCTGGCAAATCCGGGTTATGGATTGCATTTAAAAAGGCCCCGTGGGAGTGCAATGGGCCCCTGTCTTGCTGCTTAGCAATAATGGTATGGGTTTAGGTTCTGCTGTGTGTACTGGTGGTTGACTGCCCCCCAGCCCAGAGTGTGCATGGAAAATTGTCTGGCAGCCTCCCTGACAGCAAGCAGTGATAGTGCCCATGAAGGGGACCTTGTTGGGCCCGCCCCTTTCACGGTTATCGCTTCTCGGCCTTTTGGCTAAGATCAAGTGTAGTATCTGTTCTTATCAGTTTAATATCTGATACGTCCCCTATCTGGGGACCATATATTAAATGGATTTTTGAGAACGGGGGCCGATTTCGAAGCTTGCTTCCGTCGCCCTATGCATTGACCCGATATGGCAGTATCTTCGGGTACAGTGCACCACCCCCTTACAGGGTTAAAAAGAAAGATTCCTACTTTCATTGCTACCTGCTTGCTGGCTAGCCAGCTAGCCAGCCCTGTGGGCCTTGCTGCTGCTGCTGCTGCAGCCAAAAAACAAAAGGTGGTGCTGCTGCTGCTTCTGCTTCTGCTTGTGTCTGGCCGCTGTTGGAGCGTCCAGGCACAGGACTTCTGCTGCTGCTGACTAAATGGCCTCCTTAATTGGATCATTTGAGTAGCCAGCACACCTGTGCAGGTAGGGCATGACATGATAGGCAGCTGCCTTGATAGCGGGTGGGTGCTGAATGTTCCTAATTGACAAAATAAGATTAATGCTTATGAAGAAATATAAAATCTCATCCCTTCCCCAATATCGCGCCACACCCCTACCCCTTAATTCCCTGGTTGAACTTGATGGACATATGTCTTTTTTCGACCGTACTAACTATGTAACTATGTAACATAACATGGGGGGGGGGGGGTCTCCTGGCTGTTCACACAGGTGTGTCATTGCTGTACATTGACCATGCATTGCTTCTGTGGTATTGCAAAGGCAAAGACAAATGCTTCCAGCCATCCATTGCACTAATGGATTGGTCATCAGCTGGCTGTCTATGTCCCGCATCAATATAGACCAAAGTACAGAGGGTTAGGCTATGCTATTGTGCACCTACCTGATGCATCAGAAGGTGCGAGGCCCTTGCTAAATTCTGTGCACAGACTTTGAGATCTATGCTTTAGACTGTATCTAAACCTGCTCCAACATGGACTGACATTCTGGCCTACTTTCAGCCGATGCGACTTGTCTGTCGCTGAACAGTCGCTTTTTATGTATTCAGCACCTATGTATAATGTTGTAAAAATGCTCTAGAAGCTAAAGTCGCAGAAATGTCACACATATTTGGCCTGCAACTTTCTGTGCGACAAATTCAGACAGGAAAAATCAGTATAAATCCTTAGAAAATTATCCCCCAGTGTCTCCATCTGCTGGCGGTATTGAATAAGCATTGCTGCACTGATGGGGTATGCATTAGACGAAAAAAAAGAAGAAAAAGAAGAATAATACGCCCAGAAAAGAGGCGAAAAGGAGAAAAACGTAAAAAAACGTGAAAAAAAAGTAAGAGGAAGAGAAGGGAAAAAAAGGTGGAAATGGGTTTAAAAGTGATTTCGGCGGAGAAATATATATATATATATATATATATATATATATATATATATATATACGCGCACACACACACATATATATAAACGTATTCTCCGTTGAGATATTGCAGCCGCTGCTGTGTCCAGGCCCAGGAGCCTTAGCACTGTGCTGTGATGTCACTCAATACCACTGACATCACTAGGTGTAAACAACATCTCTCCTTTGCTGTGTATGTGACTATGGAGCTGTTTGGTGATGTCGTCTATTATGGCCTTCATAGAAGCAACAGGAGATTGTTGCATCCATCTAGAACCCTCAGAACTACAGTGCTATGATGTCACTCACTTCCACAGGCCTTGCAGAGTGTAAACAACAACAACCCAGCTTTGTTGTGTATGTAACCATAGGGATTTGTGATGTCACCTAGAACCTTCACAGCAGCGACAGCTTTATGAGGAGCATCAGCACTGCTCTGCCTGAGCAGAACCATCACCGCCATAGGTTGTCAAATAACCCGGGTTTAACCCACACAGGTAAGTCCAATGGGGTGCAGGCATGTCCTCTATGCTTACAGCTTCCCGTGGGTGTTGGTTTGATACCGTTTGGGGACAGCCAAGGAGGCATCTGCAGGCAACAAAGGTAGGTGTGTGCTTGTGTGTGTGTTTCCTATGCAGATCCTAAGCCCAGTGTCACATGCAAGTAGGAGGAGTAAGAAGGGTTCCTGGCAAATCCGGGTTATGGATTGCATTTAAAAAGGCCCCGTGGGAGTGCAATGGGCCCCTGTCTTGCTGCTTAGCAATAATGGTATGGGTTTAGGTTCTGCTGTGTGTACTGGTGGTTGACTGCCCCCCAGCCCAGAGTGTGCATGGAAAATTGTCTGGCAGCCTCCCTGACAGCAAGCAGTGATAGTGCCCATGAAGGGGACCTTGTTGGGCCCGCCCCTTTCACGGTTATCGCTTCTCGGCCTTTTGGCTAAGATCAAGTGTAGTATCTGTTCTTATCAGTTTAATATCTGATACGTCCCCTATCTGGGGACCATATATTAAATGGATTTTTGAGAACGGGGGCCGATTTCGAAGCTTGCTTCCGTCGCCCTATGCATTGACCCGATATGGCAGTATCTTCGGGTACAGTGCACCACCCCCTTACAGGGTTAAAAAGAAAGATTCCTACTTTCATTGCTACCTGCTTGCTGGCTAGCCAGCTAGCCAGCCCTGTGGGCCTTGCTGCTGCTGCTGCTGCAGCCAAAAAACAAAAGGTGGTGCTGCTGCTGCTTCTGCTTCTGCTTGTGTCTGGCCGCTGTTGGAGCGTCCAGGCACAGGACTTCTGCTGCTGCTGACTAAATGGCCTCCTTAATTGGATCATTTGAGTAGCCAGCACACCTGTGCAGGTAGGGCATGACATGATAGGCAGCTGCCTTGATAGCGGGTGGGTGCTGAATGTTCCTAATTGACAAAATAAGATTAATGCTTATGAAGAAATATAAAATCTCATCCCTTCCCCAATATCGCGCCACACCCCTACCCCTTAATTCCCTGGTTGAACTTGATGGACATATGTCTTTTTTCGACCGTACTAACTATGTAACTATGTAACATAACATGGGGGGGGGGGGTCTCCTGGCTGTTCACACAGGTGTGTCATTGCTGTACATTGACCATGCATTGCTTCTGTGGTATTGCAAAGGCAAAGACAAATGCTTCCAGCCATCCATTGCACTAATGGATTGGTCATCAGCTGGCTGTCTATGTCCCGCATCAATATAGACCAAAGTACAGAGGGTTAGGCTATGCTATTGTGCACCTACCTGATGCATCAGAAGGTGCGAGGCCCTTGCTAAATTCTGTGCACAGACTTTGAGATCTATGCTTTAGACTGTATCTAAACCTGCTCCAACATGGACTGACATTCTGGCCTACTTTCAGCCGATGCGACTTGTCTGTCGCTGAACAGTCGCTTTTTATGTATTCAGCACCTATGTATAATGTTGTAAAAATGCTCTAGAAGCTAAAGTCGCAGAAATGTCACACATATTTGGCCTGCAACTTTCTGTGCGACAAATTCAGACAGGAAAAATCAGTATAAATCCTTAGAAAATTATCCCCCAGTGTCTCCATCTGCTGGCGGTATTGAATAAGCATTGCTGCACTGATGGGGTATGCATTAGACGAAAAAAAAGAAGAAAAAGAAGAATAATACGCCCAGAAAAGAGGCGAAAAGGAGAAAAACGTAAAAAAACGTGAAAAAAAAGTAAGAGGAAGAGAAGGGAAAAAAAGGTGGAAATGGGTTTAAAAGTGATTTCGGCGGAGAATATATATATATATATATATATATATATATATATATATATATATATACGCGCACACACACACATATATATAAACGTATTCTCCGTTGAGATATTGCAGCCGCTGCTGTGTCCAGGCCCAGGAGCCTTAGCACTGTGCTGTGATGTCACTCAATACCACTGACATCACTAGGTGTAAACAACATCTCTCCTTTGCTGTGTATGTGACTATGGAGCTGTTTGGTGATGTCGTCTATTATGGCCTTCATAGAAGCAACAGGAGATTGTTGCATCCATCTAGAACCCTCAGAACTACAGTGCTATGATGTCACTCACTTCCACAGGCCTTGCAGAGTGTAAACAACAACAACCCAGCTTTGTTGTGTATGTAACCATAGGGATTTGTGATGTCACCTAGAACCTTCACAGCAGCGACAGCTTTATGAGGAGCATCAGCACTGCTCTGCCTGAGCAGAACCATCACCGCCATAGGTTGTCAAATAACCCGGGTTTAACCCACACAGGTAAGTCCAATGGGGTGCAGGCATGTCCTCTATGCTTACAGCTTCCCGTGGGTGTTGGTTTGATACCGTTTGGGGACAGCCAAGGAGGCATCTGCAGGCAACAAAGGTAGGTGTGTGCTTGTGTGTGTGTTTCCTATGCAGATCCTAAGCCCAGTGTCACATGCAAGTAGGAGGAGTAAGAAGGGTTCCTGGCAAATCCGGGTTATGGATTGCATTTAAAAAGGCCCCGTGGGAGTGCAATGGGCCCCTGTCTTGCTGCTTAGCAATAATGGTATGGGTTTAGGTTCTGCTGTGTGTACTGGTGGTTGACTGCCCCCCAGCCCAGAGTGTGCATGGAAAATTGTCTGGCAGCCTCCCTGACAGCAAGCAGTGATAGTGCCCATGAAGGGGACCTTGTTGGGCCCGCCCCTTTCACGGTTATCGCTTCTCGGCCTTTTGGCTAAGATCAAGTGTAGTATCTGTTCTTATCAGTTTAATATCTGATACGTCCCCTATCTGGGGACCATATATTAAATGGATTTTTGAGAACGGGGGCCGATTTCGAAGCTTGCTTCCGTCGCCCTATGCATTGACCCGATATGGCAGTATCTTCGGGTACAGTGCACCACCCCCTTACAGGGTTAAAAAGAAAGATTCCTACTTTCATTGCTACCTGCTTGCTGGCTAGCCAGCTAGCCAGCCCTGTGGGCCTTGCTGCTGCTGCTGCTGCAGCAGCCAAAAAACAAAAGGTGGTGCTGCTGCTGCTTCTGCTTCTGCTTGTGTCTGGCCGCTGTTGGAGCGTCCAGGCACAGGACTTCTGCTGCTGCTGACTAAATGGCCTCCTTAATTGGATCATTTGAGTAGCCAGCACACCTGTGCAGGTAGGGCATGACATGATAGGCAGCTGCCTTGATAGCGGGTGGGTGCTGAATGTTCCTAATTGACAAAATAAGATTAATGCTTATGAAGAAATATAAAATCTCATCCCTTCCCCAATATCGCGCCACACCCCTACCCCTTAATTCCCTGGTTGAACTTGATGGACATATGTCTTTTTTCGACCGTACTAACTATGTAACTATGTAACATAACATGGGGGGGGGGGGTCTCCTGGCTGTTCACACAGGTGTGTCATTGCTGTACATTGACCATGCATTGCTTCTGTGGTATTGCAAAGGCAAAGACAAATGCTTCCAGCCATCCATTGCACTAATGGATTGGTCATCAGCTGGCTGTCTATGTCCCGCATCAATATAGACCAAAGTACAGAGGGTTAGGCTATGCTATTGTGCACCTACCTGATGCATCAGAAGGTGCGAGGCCCTTGCTAAATTCTGTGCACAGACTTTGAGATCTATGCTTTAGACTGTATCTAAACCTGCTCCAACATGGACTGACATTCTGGCCTACTTTCAGCCGATGCGACTTGTCTGTCGCTGAACAGTCGCTTTTTATGTATTCAGCACCTATGTATAATGTTGTAAAAATGCTCTAGAAGCTAAAGTCGCAGAAATGTCACACATATTTGGCCTGCAACTTTCTGTGCGACAAATTCAGACAGGAAAAATCAGTATAAATCCTTAGAAAATTATCCCCCAGTGTCTCCATCTGCTGGCGGTATTGAATAAGCATTGCTGCACTGATGGGGTATGCATTAGACGAAAAAAAAGAAGAAAAAGAAGAATAATACGCCCAGAAAAGAGGCGAAAAGGAGAAAAACGTAAAAAAACGTGAAAAAAAAGTAAGAGGAAGAGAAGGGAAAAAAAGGTGGAAATGGGTTTAAAAGTGATTTCGGCGGAGAATATATATATATATATATATATATATATATATATATATATATATACGCGCACACACACACATATATATAAACGTATTCTCCGTTGAGATATTGCAGCCGCTGCTGTGTCCAGGCCCAGGAGCCTTAGCACTGTGCTGTGATGTCACTCAATACCACTGACATCACTAGGTGTAAACAACATCTCTCCTTTGCTGTGTATGTGACTATGGAGCTGTTTGGTGATGTCGTCTATTATGGCCTTCATAGAAGCAACAGGAGATTGTTGCATCCATCTAGAACCCTCAGAACTACAGTGCTATGATGTCACTCACTTCCACAGGCCTTGCAGAGTGTAAACAACAACAACCCAGCTTTGTTGTGTATGTAACCATAGGGATTTGTGATGTCACCTAGAACCTTCACAGCAGCGACAGCTTTATGAGGAGCATCAGCACTGCTCTGCCTGAGCAGAACCATCACCGCCATAGGTTGTCAAATAACCCGGGTTTAACCCACACAGGTAAGTCCAATGGGGTGCAGGCATGTCCTCTATGCTTACAGCTTCCCGTGGGTGTTGGTTTGATACCGTTTGGGGACAGCCAAGGAGGCATCTGCAGGCAACAAAGGTAGGTGTGTGCTTGTGTGTGTGTTTCCTATGCAGATCCTAAGCCCAGTGTCACATGCAAGTAGGAGGAGTAAGAAGGGTTCCTGGCAAATCCGGGTTATGGATTGCATTTAAAAAGGCCCCGTGGGAGTGCAATGGGCCCCTGTCTTGCTGCTTAGCAATAATGGTATGGGTTTAGGTTCTGCTGTGTGTACTGGTGGTTGACTGCCCCCCAGCCCAGAGTGTGCATGGAAAATTGTCTGGCAGCCTCCCTGACAGCAAGCAGTGATAGTGCCCATGAAGGGGACCTTGTTGGGCCCGCCCCTTTCACGGTTATCGCTTCTCGGCCTTTTGGCTAAGATCAAGTGTAGTATCTGTTCTTATCAGTTTAATATCTGATACGTCCCCTATCTGGGGACCATATATTAAATGGATTTTTGAGAACGGGGGCCGATTTCGAAGCTTGCTTCCGTCGCCCTATGCATTGACCCGATATGGCAGTATCTTCGGGTACAGTGCACCACCCCCTTACAGGGTTAAAAAGAAAGATTCCTACTTTCATTGCTACCTGCTTGCTGGCTAGCCAGCTAGCCAGCCCTGTGGGCCTTGCTGCTGCTGCTGCTGCAGCCAAAAAACAAAAGGTGGTGCTGCTGCTGCTTCTGCTTCTGCTTGTGTCTGGCCGCTGTTGGAGCGTCCAGGCACAGGACTTCTGCTGCTGCTGACTAAATGGCCTCCTTAATTGGATCATTTGAGTAGCCAGCACACCTGTGCAGGTAGGGCATGACATGATAGGCAGCTGCCTTGATAGCGGGTGGGTGCTGAATGTTCCTAATTGACAAAATAAGATTAATGCTTATGAAGAAATATAAAATCTCATCCCTTCCCCAATATCGCGCCACACCCCTACCCCTTAATTCCCTGGTTGAACTTGATGGACATATGTCTTTTTTCGACCGTACTAACTATGTAACTATGTAACATAACATGGGGGGGGGGGGTCTCCTGGCTGTTCACACAGGTGTGTCATTGCTGTACATTGACCATGCATTGCTTCTGTGGTATTGCAAAGGCAAAGACAAATGCTTCCAGCCATCCATTGCACTAATGGATTGGTCATCAGCTGGCTGTCTATGTCCCGCATCAATATAGACCAAAGTACAGAGGGTTAGGCTATGCTATTGTGCACCTACCTGATGCATCAGAAGGTGCGAGGCCCTTGCTAAATTCTGTGCACAGACTTTGAGATCTATGCTTTAGACTGTATCTAAACCTGCTCCAACATGGACTGACATTCTGGCCTACTTTCAGCCGATGCGACTTGTCTGTCGCTGAACAGTCGCTTTTTATGTATTCAGCACCTATGTATAATGTTGTAAAAATGCTCTAGAAGCTAAAGTCGCAGAAATGTCACACATATTTGGCCTGCAACTTTCTGTGCGACAAATTCAGACAGGAAAAATCAGTATAAATCCTTAGAAAATTATCCCCCAGTGTCTCCATCTGCTGGCGGTATTGAATAAGCATTGCTGCACTGATGGGGTATGCATTAGACGAAAAAAAAGAAGAAAAAGAAGAATAATACGCCCAGAAAAGAGGCGAAAAGGAGAAAAACGTAAAAAAACGTGAAAAAAAAGTAAGAGGAAGAGAAGGGAAAAAAAGGTGGAAATGGGTTTAAAAGTGATTTCGGCGGAGAAATATATATATATATATATATATATATATATATATATATATATATACGCGCACACACACACATATATATAAACGTATTCTCCGTTGAGATATTGCAGCCGCTGCTGTGTCCAGGCCCAGGAGCCTTAGCACTGTGCTGTGATGTCACTCAATACCACTGACATCACTAGGTGTAAACAACATCTCTCCTTTGCTGTGTATGTGACTATGGAGCTGTTTGGTGATGTCGTCTATTATGGCCTTCATAGAAGCAACAGGAGATTGTTGCATCCATCTAGAACCCTCAGAACTACAGTGCTATGATGTCACTCACTTCCACAGGCCTTGCAGAGTGTAAACAACAACAACCCAGCTTTGTTGTGTATGTAACCATAGGGATTTGTGATGTCACCTAGAACCTTCACAGCAGCGACAGCTTTATGAGGAGCATCAGCACTGCTCTGCCTGAGCAGAACCATCACCGCCATAGGTTGTCAAATAACCCGGGTTTAACCCACACAGGTAAGTCCAATGGGGTGCAGGCATGTCCTCTATGCTTACAGCTTCCCGTGGGTGTTGGTTTGATACCGTTTGGGGACAGCCAAGGAGGCATCTGCAGGCAACAAAGGTAGGTGTGTGCTTGTGTGTGTGTTTCCTATGCAGATCCTAAGCCCAGTGTCACATGCAAGTAGGAGGAGTAAGAAGGGTTCCTGGCAAATCCGGGTTATGGATTGCATTTAAAAAGGCCCCGTGGGAGTGCAATGGGCCCCTGTCTTGCTGCTTAGCAATAATGGTATGGGTTTAGGTTCTGCTGTGTGTACTGGTGGTTGACTGCCCCCCAGCCCAGAGTGTGCATGGAAAATTGTCTGGCAGCCTCCCTGACAGCAAGCAGTGATAGTGCCCATGAAGGGGACCTTGTTGGGCCCGCCCCTTTCACGGTTATCGCTTCTCGGCCTTTTGGCTAAGATCAAGTGTAGTATCTGTTCTTATCAGTTTAATATCTGATACGTCCCCTATCTGGGGACCATATATTAAATGGATTTTTGAGAACGGGGGCCGATTTCGAAGCTTGCTTCCGTCGCCCTATGCATTGACCCGATATGGCAGTATCTTCGGGTACAGTGCACCACCCCCTTACAGGGTTAAAAAGAAAGATTCCTACTTTCATTGCTACCTGCTTGCTGGCTAGCCAGCTAGCCAGCCCTGTGGGCCTTGCTGCTGCTGCTGCTGCAGCCAAAAAACAAAAGGTGGTGCTGCTGCTGCTTCTGCTTCTGCTTGTGTCTGGCCGCTGTTGGAGCGTCCAGGCACAGGACTTCTGCTGCTGCTGACTAAATGGCCTCCTTAATTGGATCATTTGAGTAGCC
Organism: Hyla sarda; assembly: GCF_029499605.1. Taxonomy (NCBI): domain Eukaryota; kingdom Metazoa; phylum Chordata; class Amphibia; order Anura; family Hylidae; genus Hyla; species Hyla sarda. Next base: position 20,938 of record NW_026610903.1, read on the forward strand.
AGCACACCTGTGCAGGTAGGGCATGACATGATAGGCAGCTGCCTTGATAGCGGGTGGGTGCTGAATGTTCCTAATTGACAAAATAAGATTAATGCTTATGAAGAAATATAAAATCTCATCCCTTCCCCAATATCGCGCCACACCCCTACCCCTTAATTCCCTGGTTGAACTTGATGGACATATGTCTTTTTTCGACCGTACTAACTATGTAACTATGTAACATAACATGGGGGGGGGGGGTCTCCTGGCTGTTCACACAGGTGTGTCATTGCTGTACATTGACCATGCATTGCTTCTGTGGTATTGCAAAGGCAAAGACAAATGCTTCCAGCCATCCATTGCACTAATGGATTGGTCATCAGCTGGCTGTCTATGTCCCGCATCAATATAGACCAAAGTACAGAGGGTTAGGCTATGCTATTGTGCACCTACCTGATGCATCAGAAGGTGCGAGGCCCTTGCTAAATTCTGTGCACAGACTTTGAGATCTATGCTTTAGACTGTATCTAAACCTGCTCCAACATGGACTGACATTCTGGCCTACTTTCAGCCGATGCGACTTGTCTGTCGCTGAACAGTCGCTTTTTATGTATTCAGCACCTATGTATAATGTTGTAAAAATGCTCTAGAAGCTAAAGTCGCAGAAATGTCACACATATTTGGCCTGCAACTTTCTGTGCGACAAATTCAGACAGGAAAAATCAGTATAAATCCTTAGAAAATTATCCCCCAGTGTCTCCATCTGCTGGCGGTATTGAATAAGCATTGCTGCACTGATGGGGTATGCATTAGACGAAAAAAAAGAAGAAAAAGAAGAATAATACGCCCAGAAAAGAGGCGAAAAGGAGAAAAACGTAAAAAAACGTGAAAAAAAAGTAAGAGGAAGAGAAGGGAAAAAAAGGTGGAAATGGGTTTAAAAGTGATTTCGGCGGAGAAATATATATATATATATATATATATATATATATATATATATATATACGCGCACACACACACATATATATAAACGTATTCTCCGTTGAGATATTGCAGCCGCTGCTGTGTCCAGGCCCAGGAGCCTTAGCACTGTGCTGTGATGTCACTCAATACCACTGACATCACTAGGTGTAAACAACATCTCTCCTTTGCTGTGTATGTGACTATGGAGCTGTTTGGTGATGTCGTCTATTATGGCCTTCATAGAAGCAACAGGAGATTGTTGCATCCATCTAGAACCCTCAGAACTACAGTGCTATGATGTCACTCACTTCCACAGGCCTTGCAGAGTGTAAACAACAACAACCCAGCTTTGTTGTGTATGTAACCATAGGGATTTGTGATGTCACCTAGAACCTTCACAGCAGCGACAGCTTTATGAGGAGCATCAGCACTGCTCTGCCTGAGCAGAACCATCACCGCCATAGGTTGTCAAATAACCCGGGTTTAACCCACACAGGTAAGTCCAATGGGGTGCAGGCATGTCCTCTATGCTTACAGCTTCCCGTGGGTGTTGGTTTGATACCGTTTGGGGACAGCCAAGGAGGCATCTGCAGGCAACAAAGGTAGGTGTGTGCTTGTGTGTGTGTTTCCTATGCAGATCCTAAGCCCAGTGTCACATGCAAGTAGGAGGAGTAAGAAGGGTTCCTGGCAAATCCAGGTTATGGATTGCATTTAAAAAGGCCCCGTGGGAGTGCAATGGGCCCCTGTCTTGCTGCTTAGCAATAATGGTATGGGTTTAGGTTCTGCTGTGTGTACTGGTGGTTGACTGCCCCCCAGCCCAGAGTGTGCATGGAAAATTGTCTGGCAGCCTCCCTGACAGCAAGCAGTGATAGTGCCCATGAAGGGGACCTTGTTGGGCCCGCCCCTTTCACGGTTATCGCTTCTCGGCCTTTTGGCTAAGATCAAGTGTAGTATCTGTTCTTATCAGTTTAATATCTGATACGTCCCCTATCTGGGGACCATATATTAAATGGATTTTTGAGAACGGGGGCCGATTTCGAAGCTTGCTTCCGTCGCCCTATGCATTGACCCGATATGGCAGTATCTTCGGGTACAGTGCACCACCCCCTTACAGGGTTAAAAAGAAAGATTCCTACTTTCATTGCTACCTGCTTGCTGGCTAGCCAGCTAGCCAGCCCTGTGGGCCTTGCTGCTGCTGCTGCTGCAGCCAAAAAACAAAAGGTGGTGCTGCTGCTGCTTCTGCTTCTGCTTGTGTCTGGCCGCTGTTGGAGCGTCCAGGCACAGGACTTCTGCTGCTGCTGACTAAATGGCCTCCTTAATTGGATCATTTGAGTAGCCAGCACACCTGTGCAGGTAGGGCATGACATGATAGGCAGCTGCCTTGATAGCGGGTGGGTGCTGAATGTTCCTAATTGACAAAATAAGATTAATGCTTATGAAGAAATATAAAATCTCATCCCTTCCCCAATATCGCGCCACACCCCTACCCCTTAATTCCCTGGTTGAACTTGATGGACATATGTCTTTTTTCGACCGTACTAACTATGTAACTATGTAACATAACATGGGGGGGGGGGGTCTCCTGGCTGTTCACACAGGTGTGTCATTGCTGTACATTGACCATGCATTGCTTCTGTGGTATTGCAAAGGCAAAGACAAATGCTTCCAGCCATCCATTGCACTAATGGATTGGTCATCAGGCTGGCTGTCTATGTCCCGCATCAATATAGACCAAAGTACAGAGGGTTAGGCTATGCTATTGTGCACCTACCTGATGCATCAGAAGGTGCGAGGCCCTTGCTAAATTCTGTGCACAGACTTTGAGATCTATACTTTAGACTGTATCTAAACCTGCTCCAACATGGACTGACATTCTGGCCTACTTTCAGCCGATGCGACTTGTCTGTCGCTGAACAGTCGCTTTTAATGTATTCAGCACCTATGTATAATGTTGTAAAAATGCTCTAGAAGCTAAAGTCGCAGAAATGTCACACATATTTGGCCTGCAACTTTCTGTGCGACAAATTCAGACAGGAAAAATCAGTATAAATCCTTAGAAAATTATCCCCCAGTGTCTCCATCTGCTGGCGGTATTGAATAAGCATTGCTGCACTGATGGGGTATGCATTAGACGAAAAAAAAGAAGAAAAAGAAGAATAATACGCCCAGAAAAGAGGCGAAAAGGAGAAAAACGTTAAAAAACGTGAAAAAAAAGTAAGAGGAAGAGAAGGGAAAAAAAGGTGGAAATGGGTTTAAAAGTGATTTCGGCGGAGAAATATATATATATATATATATATATATATATATATATATATATATATATACGCGCACACACACACATATATATAAACGTATTCTCCGTTGAGATATTGCAGCCGCTGCTGTGTCCAGGCCCAGGAGCCTTAGCACTGTGCTGTGATGTCACTCAATACCACTGACATCACTAGGTGTAAACAACATCTCTCCTTTGCTGTGTATGTGACTATGGAGCTGTTTGGTGATGTCGTCTATTATGGCCTTCATAGAAGCAACAGGAGATTGTTGCATCCATCTAGAACCCTCAGAACTACAGTGCTATGATGTCACTCACTTCCACAGGCCTTGCAGAGTGTAAACAACAACAACCCAGCTTTGTTGTGTATGTAACCATAGGGATTTGTGATGTCACCTAGAACCTTCACAGCAGCGACAGCTTTATGAGGAGCATCAGCACTGCTCTGCCTGAGCAGAACCATCACCGCCATAGGTTGTCAAATAACCCGGGTTTAACCCACACAGGTAAGTCCAATGGGGTGCAGGCATGTCCTCTATGCTTACAGCTTCCCGTGGGTGTTGGTTTGATACCGTTTGGGGACAGCCAAGGAGGCATCTGCAGGCAACAAAGGTAGGTGTGTGCTTGTGTGTGTGTTTCCTATGCAGATCCTAAGCCCAGTGTCACATGCAAGTAGGAGGAGTAAGAAGGGTTCCTGGCAAATCCGGGTTATGGATTGCATTTAAAAAGGCCCCGTGGGAGTGCAATGGGCCCCTGTCTTGCTGCTTAGCAATAATGGTATGGGTTTAGGTTCTGCTGTGTGTACTGGTGGTTGACTGCCCCCCAGCCCAGAGTGTGCATGGAAAATTGTCTGGCAGCCTCCCTGACAGCAAGCAGTGATAGTGCCCATGAAGGGGACCTTGTTGGGCCCGCCCCTTTCACGGTTATCGCTTCTCGGCCTTTTGGCTAAGATCAAGTGTAGTATCTGTTCTTATCAGTTTAATTTCTGATACGTCCCCTATCTGGGGACATATATTAAATGGATTTTTGAGAACGGGGGCCGATTTCGAAGCTTGCTTCCGTCGCCCTATGCATTGACCCGATATGGCAGTATCTTCGGGTACAGTGCACCACCCCCTTACAGGGTTAAAAAGAAAGATTCCTACTTTCATTGCTACCTGCTTGCTGGCTAGCCAGCTAGCCAGCCCTGTGGGCCTTGCTGCTGCTGCTGCTGCAGCCAAAAAACAAAAGGTGGTGCTGCTGCTGCTTCTGCTTCTGCTTGTGTCTGGCCGCTGTTGGAGCGTCCAGGCACAGGACTTCTGCTGCTGCTGACTAAATGGCCTCCTTAATTGGATCATTTGAGTAGCCAGCACACCTGTGCAGGTAGGGCATGACATGATAGGCAGCTGCCTTGATAGCGGGTGGGTGCTGAATGTTCCTAATTGACAAAATAAGATTAATGCTTATGAAGAAATATAAAATCTCATCCCTTCCCCAATATCGCGCCACACCCCTACCCCTTAATTCCCTGGTTGAACTTGATGGACATATGTCTTTTTTCGACCGTACTAACTATGTAACTATGTAACATAACATGGGGGGGGGGGGGTCTCCTGGCTGTTCACACAGGTGTGTCATTGCTGTACATTGACCATGCATTGCTTCTGTGGTATTGCAAAGGCAAAGACAAATGCTTCCAGCCATCCATTGCACTAATGGATTGGTCATCAGCTGGCTGTCTATGTCCCGCATCAATATAGACCAAAGTACAGAGGGTTAGGCTATGCTATTGTGCACCTACCTGATGCATCAGAAGGTGCGAGGCCCTTGCTAAATTCTGTGCACAGACTTTGAGATCTATGCTTTAGACTGTATCTAAACCTGCTCCAACATGGACTGACATTCTGGCCTACTTTCAGCCGATGCGACTTGTCTGTCGCTGAACAGTCGCTTTTTATGTATTCAGCACCTATGTATAATGTTGTAAAAATGCTCTAGAAGCTAAAGTCGCAGAAATGTCACACATATTTGGCCTGCAACTTTCTGTGCGACAAATTCAGACAGGAAAAATCAGTATAAATCCTTAGAAAATTATCCCCCAGTGTCTCCATCTGCTGGCGGTATTGAATAAGCATTGCTGCACTGATGGGGTATGCATTAGACGAAAAAAAAGAAGAAAAAGAAGAATAATACGCCCAGAAAAGAGGCGAAAAGGAGAAAAACGTAAAAAAACGTGAAAAAAAAGTAAGAGGAAGAGAAGGGAAAAAAAGGTGGAAATGGGTTTAAAAGTGATTTCGGCGGAGAAATATATATATATATATATATATATATATATATATATATACGCGCACACACACACATATATATAAACGTATTCTCCGTTGAGATATTGCAGCCGCTGCTGTGTCCAGGCCCAGGAGCCTTAGCACTGTGCTGTGATGTCACTCAATACCACTGACATCACTAGGTGTAAACAACATCTCTCCTTTGCTGTGTATGTGACTATGGAGCTGTTTGGTGATGTCGTCTATTATGGCCTTCATAGAAGCAACAGGAGATTGTTGCATCCATCTAGAACCCTCAGAACTACAGTGCTATGATGTCACTCACTTCCACAGGCCTTGCAGAGTGTAAACAACAACAACCCAGCTTTGTTGTGTATGTAACCATAGGGATTTGTGATGTCACCTAGAACCTTCACAGCAGCGACAGCTTTATGAGGAGCATCAGCACTGCTCTGCCTGAGCAGAACCATCACCGCCATAGGTTGTCAAATAACCCGGGTTTAACCCACACAGGTAAGTCCAATGGGGTGCAGGCATGTCCTCTATGCTTACAGCTTCCCGTGGGTGTTGGTTTGATACCGTTTGGGGACAGCCAAGGAGGCATCTGCAGGCAACAAAGGTAGGTGTGTGCTTGTGTGTGTGTTTCCTATGCAGATCCTAAGCCCAGTGTCACATGCAAGTAGGAGGAGTAAGAAGGGTTCCTGGCAAATCCGGGTTATGGATTGCATTTAAAAAGGCCCCGTGGGAGTGCAATGGGCCCCTGTCTTGCTGCTTAGCAATAATGGTATGGGTTTAGGTTCTGCTGTGTGTACTGGTGGTTGACTGCCCCCCAGCCCAGAGTGTGCATGGAAAATTGTCTGGCAGCCTCCCTGACAGCAAGCAGTGATAGTGCCCATGAAGGGGACCTTGTTGGGCCCGCCCCTTTCACGGTTATCGCTTCTCGGCCTTTTGGCTAAGATCAAGTGTAGTATCTGTTCTTATCAGTTTAATATCTGATACGTCCCCTATCTGGGGACCATATATTAAATGGATTTTTGAGAACGGGGGCCGATTTCGAAGCTTGCTTCCGTCGCCCTATGCATTGACCCGATATGGCAGTATCTTCGGGTACAGTGCACCACCCCCTTACAGGGTTAAAAAGAAAGATTCCTACTTTCATTGCTACCTGCTTGCTGGCTAGCCAGCTAGCCAGCCCTGTGGGCCTTGCTGCTGCTGCTGCTGCAGCCAAAAAACAAAAGGTGGTGCTGCTGCTGCTTCTGCTTCTGCTTGTGTCTGGCCGCTGTTGGAGCGTCCAGGCACAGGACTTCTGCTGCTGCTGACTAAATGGCCTCCTTAATTGGATCATTTGAGTAGCCAGCACACCTGTGCAGGTAGGGCATGACATGATAGGCAGCTGCCTTGATAGCGGGTGGGTGCTGAATGTTCCTAATTGACAAAATAAGATTAATGCTTATGAAGAAATATAAAATCTCATCCCTTCCCCAATATCGCGCCACACCCCTACCCCTTAATTCCCTGGTTGAACTTGATGGACATATGTCTTTTTTCGACCGTACTAACTATGTAACTATGTAACATAACATGGGGGGGGGGGGGGGTCTCCTGGCTGTTCACACAGGTGTGTCATTGCTGTACATTGACCATGCATTGCTTCTGTGGTATTGCAAAGGCAAAGACAAATGCTTCCAGCCATCCATTGCACTAATGGATTGGTCATCAGCTGGCTGTCTATGTCCCGCATCAATATAGACCAAAGTACAGAGGGTTAGGCTATGCTATTGTGCACCTACCTGATGCATCAGAAGGTGCGAGGCCCTTGCTAAATTCTGTGCACAGACTTTGAGATCTATGCTTTAGACTGTATCTAAACCTGCTCCAACATGGACTGACATTCTGGCCTACTTTCAGCCGATGCGACTTGTCTGTCGCTGAACAGTCGCTTTTTATGTATTCAGCACCTATGTATAATGTTGTAAAAATGCTCTAGAAGCTAAAGTCGCAGAAATGTCACACATATTTGGCCTGCAACTTTCTGTGCGACAAATTCAGACAGGAAAAATCTGTATAAATCCTTAGAAAATTATCCCCCAGTGTCTCCATCTGCTGGCGGTATTGAATAAGCATTGCTGCACTGATGGGGTATGCATTAGACGAAAAAAAAGAAGAAAAAGAAGAATAATACGCCCAGAAAAGAGGCGAAAAGGAGAAAAACGTAAAAAAACGTGAAAAAAAAGTAAGAGGAAGAGAAGGGAAAAAAAGGTGGAAATGGGTTTAAAAGTGATTTCGGCGGAGAAATATATATATATATATATATATATATATATATATATATATATATACGCGCACACACACACATATATATAAACGTATTCTCCGTTGAGATATTGCAGCCGCTGCTGTGTCCAGGCCCAGGAGCCTTAGCACTGTGCTGTGATGTCACTCAATACCACTGACATCACTAGGTGTAAACAACATCTCTCCTTTGCTGTGTATGTGACTATGGAGCTGTTTGGTGATGTCGTCTATTATGGCCTTCATAGAAGCAACAGGAGATTGTTGCATCCATCTAGAACCCTCAGAACTACAGTGCTATGATGTCACTCACTTCCACAGGCCTTGCAGAGTGTAAACAACAACAACCCAGCTTTGTTGTGTATGTAACCATAGGGATTTGTGATGTCACCTAGAACCTTCACAGCAGCGACAGCTTTATGAGGAGCATCAGCACTGCTCTGCCTGAGCAGAACCATCACCGCCATAGGTTGTCAAATAACCCGGGTTTAACCCACACAGGTAAGTCCAATGGGGTGCAGGCATGTCCTCTATGCTTACAGCTTCCCGTGGGTGTTGGTTTGATACCGTTTGGGGACAGCCAAGGAGGCATCTGCAGGCAACAAAGGTAGGTGTGTGCTTGTGTGTGTGTTTCCTATGCAGATCCTAAGCCCAGTGTCACATGCAAGTAGGAGGAGTAAGAAGGGTTCCTGGCAAATCCGGGTTATGGATTGCATTTAACCCCTTAAGGACACAGCCCATTTTCACCTCTAGGACGCAGCCCTTTTTTGCACATCTGACCACTGTCACTTTAAACATTAATAACTCTGGAATGCTTTTACTTATCAATCTGATTCCGAGATTGTTTTTTCGTGACATATTCTACTTTAACATAGTGGTAAATTTTTGTGGTAACTTGCATCCTTTCTTGGTGAAAAATCCCAAAATTTGATGAAAAAATTGAAAATTTTGCATTTTTCTAACTTTGAAGCTCTCTGCTTGTAAGGAAAATGGATATTCCAAATATAATTTTTTTGGGATTCACATATACAATATGTCTACTTTATATTTTCATCATAAAATTGACAAGTGTTTACTTTTGGAAGACACCAGAGGGCTTCAAAGTTCAGCAGCAATTTTACAATTTTTCACAAAATTTTCAAACTCGCTATTTTTCATGGACCAGTTCAGGTTTGAAGTGGATTTGAAGGGTCTTCATATTAGAAATACCCCATAAATGACCCCATTACAAAAACTGCACCCCCCAAAGTATTCAAAATGACATTCAGTAAGTGTTTTAACCCTTTAGGTGTTTCACAGGAAAAGCAGCAAAGTGAAGGAGAAAATTCAAAATCTTCATTTTTTACACTTGCATGTTCTTGTAGACCCAATTTTTGAATTTTTACAAGGGGTAAAAGGATAAAATTTATACTTGAATTTGTAGCCCAATTTCTCTCGAGTAAGCACATACCTCATATGTCTATGTAAACTGTTCGGCGGGCGCAGTAGAGGGCTCAGAAGCGAAGGAGCGACAAGGGGATTTTGGAGAGTACGTTTTTCTGAAATGGTTTTTTGGGGGCATGTTGCATTTAGGAAGCCCCTATGGTGCCAAAACAGCAAATAAAAAAAACATGGCATACCATTTTGGAAACTAGACCCCTTGAGGAACGTAAAAAGGAATAAAGTGAGCCTTAATACCCCACAGGTGTTTCATGACTTTTGCATATGTAAAAGAATAAAAATAATAATTTCACTAAAATGTGTGTTTCCCCCCAAATTTCACATTTTTGCAAGGGTTAATAGCAGAAAATACCCCCCAAAATTTGTAACCCCATCTCTTCTGAGTATGGAGGTACCCCATAAGTTGACCTGAAGTGCATTACGGGCGAACTACAATGCTCAGAAGAGAAGGAGTCATATTTGGCTTTTTGAGAGCAAATTTTGCTCAGGGGGCATGTCGCATTTAGGAAGCCCCTATGGTGCCAGGACAGCAAAAAAAAAATGACATGGCATACCATTTTGGAAACTAGACTCCTTGAGGAACGTAACAAGGGATAAAGTGAACCTTAATACCCCACAGGTGTTTCACGACTTTTGCATATGTAAAAAAAAAAATTTTTTTTTTACCAAAAATGCTTGGTTTAGCAAAAATTTTACATTTTTAAAAAAGGTAATAGCAGAAAATACCCCCCAACATTTGAAGCCCAATTTCTCCCAATTCAGAAGACACCCAATATGGGGATGAAAAGTGCTCTGCTGGCGCACTACAGGTCTCAGAAGAGAAGGAGTCACATTTGGCTTTTTGGAAGCAAATTTTGCTCTGGGGGCATGCCGCATTTAGGAAGCACCTATGGTGCCAGGACAGAAAAAAAAAACCACATGGCATACCATTTTGGAAACTAGACCCCTTGGGGAACGTAACAAGGGGTAAAGTGAACCTTAATACCCCACAGGTGTTTCACTACTTTTGCATATGTAAAAAAAAAATATTTTTTTTACACTAAAATGCTTGTTTTCCCCCAAATTTTACATTTTTACAAGGGATAATAGCAGAAAATACCCCCCAAAATTTGTAACCCCATCTCTTCTGAGTATGGAAATACCCAATAAGTGGACGTGAAGTGCACTGGGGGCGAACTACAATGCTCAGAAGAGAAGGAGCATCATTGAGCTTTTGGAGAGAGAATTTGGCCATGTGCATTTCCAAAGCCCCCCGTGGTGCCAGAACAGTGGACCCCCCACATGTGACCCCATTTTTAAAACTACACCCCTCACGGAAGGTAATAAGGGGTGCAGGGAGAATTTACACCCCACTGGCATTTGACGGATCTTTGGAACAGTGGGCTGTGCAAATTAAAAATTTTATTTTTCATTTTCACAGACCCCTGTTTCAAAGATCTGTCAGACACCTGTGGGGCGTAAATGCTCACTGTACCCCTTGTTACATTCCGTGAGGGGTGTAGTTTCCAAAATGGGGTCACATGTGGGTATTTATTGTTTTGCACTTATGTCAGAACCGCTGTAAAATCAGCCACCCCTGTGCAAATCACCAATTTAGACCTCAAATTTACATGGTGCACTCTCCCTTCTGAGCCTTGTTGTGCGTCCCCAGAACACTTTGCGCCCACATATGGGGTATCTCCGTCCTCAGGAGAAATTGCGTTACAAATTTTGGAGGCTTTTTTTCTTTTACCGCTTGTGAAATTTTAAAGTATGGGGCAACACCAGTATGTTAGTGTACAAAAATGTTTTTTTTTTACACTAACATGCTGGTGTAGACCCCAACTTTACCTTTTCATAAGGGGTAAAAGGAGAAAACGCCCCCCAAAATTTGTTAGGCAATTTCTCCCGAGTACGGCGATACCCCATATGTGGCCCTAAACTGTTGCCTTGAAATACGACAGGGCTCCAAAGTGAGAGAGCGCCGTGCGCATTTGAGGCCTAAATTAGGGATTTGCATAGGGGTGGACATAGGGGTATTTTACACCAGTGATTCTCAAACAGGGTGCCTCCAGCTGTTGCTAAACTCCCAGCATGCTTGGACAGTCAATGGCTGTCCGGAAATGCTGGGAGTTTTTGTTTTGCAACAGCTGGAGGCTCCGTTTTGGAAACACTGCTGTAGGATACGTTTTTCATTTTTATTGGGGGGGAAGGGGTGGTGGGGGGGGGGGGGCAGTGTACGTGTGTATATGTAGTGTTTTACTCTTTATTTTATGTTAGTGTAGTGTTTTTAGGTTACATTCACACTGACGGCGGATTACACTGAGTCTCCCGCTAGGAGTTTGAGCTGCGGCTGCTGCAGCTCAACCTGAAGCAGGGAATTCACTGTAATCCGCCGCCAGTGTGAATGTAACCTGTACATTCACATGGGAGGGGGGGGGGGGGGGGGGGGCAAAACTACAACTCCCAGCATGCACTGACAGAACGTGCATGCTGGGAGTTGTAGTTTTGCAACAGCTGGAGGCACACTGGTTGGAAAATACTGAGTTAGGTAATAGAACCTATTACCTAACTCGGTATTTCCCAACCAGTGTGCCTCCAGCTGTTGCAGAACTACAACTCTCAGCATGTACTGATTGCCAAAGGGAATGCTGGGAGATGTAGTTATGCAACAGCTGGAGGCACGCAAGTACAACTCCCAGCATGCCGAGACAGCCATTTGCTGTTCCTGAATGCTGGGAGTTGTAGTTTTGCAAGATTTAGAGGGGTTCAGGCTGGAGATCACTGACAGTGGTCTCTAAACTGTGGCCCTCCAGATGTTGCAAAACTACAAATCTCAGCATGCTAAGACAGCAAACTGCTGTCTGGGCATGCTGGGAGTTGTAGTTTTGTAATATCTGGAGGGCTACAGTTTAGAGACCACTGTCAGTGATCTCTAGCCTGAACCCCTCTAAATCTTGCAAAACTACAACTCCCAGCATGCCAACACAGCAAACAGCTGTCAAGGCATGGTGGGAGTTGTAGTTTTGCAACATCTGGAGGGCGACAGTTTAGAGACCACTCTCTAAACTGTCGCCCTGCAGATGTTGCTAGGCAACAGACTCCTGGACACGCGGCGTCATACTCACCTCCACCGCCGCCGTGATCACAGCCGCCGCCGTCATCTGGAGCTCCGCCGCCGGGTAAGTGATCGCCGCTGCCGCCGCCGCCTCTACTACACAGTTCCCCCCGCTGTGCCCGGACACCGATGGGCGGGCATAGCGCGGGGAACCGAACTTTAACCCCCCCGCCCCCAGTCTGCTATTGGTCGGCCGCTCCGCCGATCAATAGCAGGGATAGGAGGGGTGGCAACCCTGCCACCTCACTCCTATCTCTTCAAGGGGGATCGAGGGTGTCTTGGACACCCCCGATCCCCCTTATTTTATCGCGGCGCCGCGTTGATGGGCAGGGGGAGAGCGTTCCCCCTGCAAACACCATAGATGCCGTGATCAGACTGATCACGGCATCTATGGGGTTAATGCTGCCGGGACCGGCGCGATCGCGGCCCCGGCAGCTGCGGTGGGACTCCGGCTGTGATTGACAGCTGAGTCCCACCCGCGATCTCCTGCGCTGCCCGCGGCAGAGCAGGAGATCGCTTGGACGTATGCATACGTCCATTTGCGCGAACGTGTAATTCGCCTGGACGTATGCATACGTCCAATAGCGGGAAGGGGTTAAAAAGGCCCCGTGGGAGTGCAATGGGCCCCTGTCTTGCTGCTTAGCAATAATGGTATGGGTTTAGGTTCTGCTGTGTGTACTGGTGGTTGACTGCCCCCCAGCCCAGAGTGTGCATGGAAAATTGTCTGGCAGCCTCCCTGACAGCAAGCAGTGATAGTGCCCATGAAGGGGACCTTGTTGGGCCCGCCCCTTTCACGGTTATCGCTTCTCGGCCTTTTGGCTAAGATCAAGTGTAGTATCTGTTCTTATCAGTTTAATATCTGATACGTCCCCTATCTGGGGACCATATATTAAATGGATTTTTGAGAACGGGGGCCGATTTCGAAGCTTGCTTCCGTCGCCCTATGCATTGACCCGATATGGCAGTATCTTCGGGTACAGTGCACCACCCCCTTACAGGGTTAAAAAGAAAGATTCCTACTTTCATTGCTACCTGCTTGCTGGCTAGCCAGCTAGCCAGCCCTGTGGGCCTTGCTGCTGCTGCTGCTGCAGCCAAAAAACAAAAGGTGGTGCTGCTGCTGCTTCTGCTTCTGCTTGTGTCTGGCCGCTGTTGGAGCGTCCAGGCACAGGACTTCTGCTGCTGCTGACTAAATGGCCTCCTTAATTGGATCATTTGAGTAGCCAGCACACCTGTGCAGGTAGGGCATGACATGATAGGCAGCTGCCTTGATAGCGGGTGGGTGCTGAATGTTCCTAATTGACAAAATAAGATTAATGCTTATGAAGAAATATAAAATCTCATCCCTTCCCCAATATCGCGCCACACCCCTACCCCTTAATTCCCTGGTTGAACTTGATGGACATATGTCTTTTTTCGACCGTACTAACTATGTAACTATGTAACATAACATGGGGGGGGGGGGGTCTCCTGGCTGTTCACACAGGTGTGTCATTGCTGTACATTGACCATGCATTGCTTCTGTGGTATTGCAAAGGCAAAGACAAATGCTTCCAGCCATCCATTGCACTAATGGATTGGTCATCAGCTGGCTGTCTATGTCCCGCATCAATATAGACCAAAGTACAGAGGGTTAGGCTATGCTATTGTGCACCTACCTGATGCATCAGAAGGTGCGAGGCCCTTGCTAAATTCTGTGCACAGACTTTGAGATCTATGCTTTAGACTGTATCTAAACCTGCTCCAACATGGACTGACATTCTGGCCTACTTTCAGCCGATGCGACTTGTCTGTCGCTGAACAGTCGCTTTTTATGTATTCAGCACCTATGTATAATGTTGTAAAAATGCTCTAGAAGCTAAAGTCGCAGAAATGTCACACATATTTGGCCTGCAACTTTCTGTGCGACAAATTCAGACAGGAAAAATCAGTATAAATCCTTAGAAAATTATCCCCCAGTGTCTCCATCTGCTGGCGGTATTGAATAAGCATTGCTGCACTGATGGGGTATGCATTAGACGAAAAAAAAGAAGAAAAAGAAGAATAATACGCCCAGAAAAGAGGCGAAAAGGAGAAAAACGTAAAAAAACGTGAAAAAAAAGTAAGAGGAAGAGAAGGGAAAAAAAGGTGGAAATGGGTTTAAAAGTGATTTCGGCGGAGAAATATATATATATATATATATATATATATATATATATATATATACGCGCACACACACACATATATATAAACGTATTCTCCGTTGAGATATTGCAGCCGCTGCTGTGTCCAGGCCCAGGAGCCTTAGCACTGTGCTGTGATGTCACTCAATACCACTGACATCACTAGGTGTAAACAACATCTCTCCTTTGCTGTGTATGTGACTATGGAGCTGTTTGGTGATGTCGTCTATTATGGCCTTCATAGAAGCAACAGGAGATTGTTGCATCCATCTAGAACCCTCAGAACTACAGTGCTATGATGTCACTCACTTCCACAGGCCTTGCAGAGTGTAAACAACAACAACCCAGCTTTGTTGTGTATGTAACCATAGGGATTTGTGATGTCACCTAGAACCTTCACAGCAGCGACAGCTTTATGAGGAGCATCAGCACTGCTCTGCCTGAGCAGAACCATCACCGCCATAGGTTGTCAAATAACCCGGGTTTAACCCACACAGGTAAGTCCAATGGGGTGCAGGCATGTCCTCTATGCTTACAGCTTCCCGTGGGTGTTGGTTTGATACCGTTTGGGGACAGCCAAGGAGGCATCTGCAGGCAACAAAGGTAGGTGTGTGCTTGTGTGTGTGTTTCCTATGCAGATCCTAAGCCCAGTGTCACATGCAAGTAGGAGGAGTAAGAAGGGTTCCTGGCAAATCCGGGTTATGGATTGCATTTAAAAAGGCCCCGTGGGAGTGCAATGGGCCCCTGTCTTGCTGCTTAGCAATAATGGTATGGGTTTAGGTTCTGCTGTGTGTACTGGTGGTTGACTGCCCCCCAGCCCAGAGTGTGCATGGAAAATTGTCTGGCAGCCTCCCTGACAGCAAGCAGTGATAGTGCCCATGAAGGGGACCTTGTTGGGCCCGCCCCTTTCACGGTTATCGCTTCTCGGCCTTTTGGCTAAGATCAAGTGTAGTATCTGTTCTTATCAGTTTAATATCTGATACGTCCCCTATCTGGGGACCATATATTAAATGGATTTTTGAGAACGGGGGCCGATTTCGAAGCTTGCTTCCGTCGCCCTATGCATTGACCCGATATGGCAGTATCTTCGGGTACAGTGCACCACCCCCTTACAGGGTTAAAAAGAAAGATTCCTACTTTCATTGCTACCTGCTTGCTGGCTAGCCAGCTAGCCAGCCCTGTGGGCCTTGCTGCTGCTGCAGCCAAAAAACAAAAGGTGGTGCTGCTGCTGCTTCTGCTTCTGCTTGTGTCTGGCCGCTGTTGGAGCGTCCAGGCACAGGACTTCTGCTGCTGCTGACTAAATGGCCTCCTTAATTGGATCATTTGAGTAGCCAGCACACCTGTGCAGGTAGGGCATGACATGATAGGCAGCTGCCTTGATAGCGGGTGGGTGCTGAATGTTCCTAATTGACAAAATAAGATTAATGCTTATGAAGAAATATAAAATCTCATCCCTTCCCCAATATCGCGCCACACCCCTACCCCTTAATTCCCTGGTTGAACTTGATGGACATATGTCTTTTTTCGACCGTACTAACTATGTAACTATGTAACATAACATGGGGGGGGGGGGTCTCCTGGCTGTTCACACAGGTGTGTCATTGCTGTACATTGACCATGCATTGCTTCTGTGGTATTGCAAAGGCAAAGACAAATGCTTCCAGCCATCCATTGCACTAATGGATTGGTCATCAGCTGGCTGTCTATGTCCCGCATCAATATAGACCAAAGTACAGAGGGTTAGGCTATGCTATTGTGCACCTACCTGATGCATCAGAAGGTGCGAGGCCCTTGCTAAATTCTGTGCACAGACTTTGAGATCTATGCTTTAGACTGTATCTAAACCTGCTCCAACATGGACTGACATTCTGGCCTACTTTCAGCCGATGCGACTTGTCTGTCGCTGAACAGTCGCTTTTTATGTATTCAGCACCTATGTATAATGTTGTAAAAATGCTCTAGAAGCTAAAGTCGCAGAAATGTCACACATATTTGGCCTGCAACTTTCTGTGCGACAAATTCAGACAGGAAAAATCAGTATAAATCCTTAGAAAATTATCCCCCAGTGTCTCCATCTGCTGGCGGTATTGAATAAGCATTGCTGCACTGATGGGGTATGCATTAGACGAAAAAAAAGAAGAAAAAGAAGAATAATACGCCCAGAAAAGAGGCGAAAAGGAGAAAAACGTAAAAAAACGTGAAAAAAAAGTAAGAGGAAGAGAAGGGAAAAAAAGGTGGAAATGGGTTTAAAAGTGATTTCGGCGGAGAAATATATATATATATATATATATATATATATATATATATATATACGCGCACACACACACATATATATAAACGTATTCTCCGTTGAGATATTGCAGCCGCTGCTGTGTCCAGGCCCAGGAGCCTTAGCACTGTGCTGTGATGTCACTCAATACCACTGACATCACTAGGTGTAAACAACATCTCTCCTTTGCTGTGTATGTGACTATGGAGCTGTTTGGTGATGTCGTCTATTATGGCCTTCATAGAAGCAACAGGAGATTGTTGCATCCATCTAGAACCCTCAGAACTACAGTGCTATGATGTCACTCACTTCCACAGGCCTTGCAGAGTGTAAACAACAACAACCCAGCTTTGTTGTGTATGTAACCATAGGGATTTGTGATGTCACCTAGAACCTTCACAGCAGCGACAGCTTTATGAGGAGCATCAGCACTGCTCTGCCTGAGCAGAACCATCACCGCCATAGGTTGTCAAATAACCCGGGTTTAACCCACACAGGTAAGTCCAATGGGGTGCAGGCATGTCCTCTATGCTTACAGCTTCCCGTGGGTGTTGGTTTGATACCGTTTGGGGACAGCCAAGGAGGCATCTGCAGGCAACAAAGGTAGGTGTGTGCTTGTGTGTGTGTTTCCTATGCAGATCCTAAGCCCAGTGTCACATGCAAGTAGGAGGAGTAAGAAGGGTTCCTGGCAAATCCGGGTTATGGATTGCATTTAAAAAGGCCCCGTGGGAGTGCAATGGGCCCCTGTCTTGCTGCTTAGCAATAATGGTATGGGTTTAGGTTCTGCTGTGTGTACTGGTGGTTGACTGCCCCCCAGCCCAGAGTGTGCATGGAAAATTGTCTGGCAGCCTCCCTGACAGCAAGCAGTGATAGTGCCCATGAAGGGGACCTTGTTGGGCCCGCCCCTTTCACGGTTATCGCTTCTCGGCCTTTTGGCTAAGATCAAGTGTAGTATCTGTTCTTATCAGTTTAATATCTGATACGTCCCCTATCTGGGGACCATATATTAAATGGATTTTTGAGAACGGGGGCCGATTTCGAAGCTTGCTTCCGTCGCCCTATGCATTGACCCGATATGGCAGTATCTTCGGGTACAGTGCACCACCCCCTTACAGGGTTAAAAAGAAAGATTCCTACTTTCATTGCTACCTGCTTGCTGGCTAGCCAGCTAGCCAGCCCTGTGGGCCTTGCTGCTGCTGCTGCTGCAGCCAAAAAACAAAAGGTGGTGCTGCTGCTGCTTCTGCTTCTGCTTGTGTCTGGCCGCTGTTGGAGCGTCCAGGCACAGGACTTCTGCTGCTGCTGACTAAATGGCCTCCTTAATTGGATCATTTGAGTAGCCAGCACACCTGTGCAGGTAGGGCATGACATGATAGGCAGCTGCCTTGATAGCGGGTGGGTGCTGAATGTTCCTAATTGACAAAATAAGATTAATGCTTATGAAGAAATATAAAATCTCATCCCTTCCCCAATATCGCGCCACACCCCTACCCCTTAATTCCCTGGTTGAACTTGATGGACATATGTCTTTTTTCGACCGTACTAACTATGTAACTATGTAACATAACATGGGGGGGGGGGGTCTCCTGGCTGTTCACACAGGTGTGTCATTGCTGTACATTGACCATGCATTGCTTCTGTGGTATTGCAAAGGCAAAGACAAATGCTTCCAGCCATCCATTGCACTAATGGATTGGTCATCAGCTGGCTGTCTATGTCCCGCATCAATATAGACCAAAGTACAGAGGGTTAGGCTATGCTATTGTGCACCTACCTGATGCATCAGAAGGTGCGAGGCCCTTGCTAAATTCTGTGCACAGACTTTGAGATCTATGCTTTAGACTGTATCTAAACCTGCTCCAACATGGACTGACATTCTGGCCTACTTTCAGCCGATGCGACTTGTCTGTCGCTGAACAGTCGCTTTTTATGTATTCAGCACCTATGTATAATGTTGTAAAAATGCTCTAGAAGCTAAAGTCGCAGAAATGTCACACATATTTGGCCTGCAACTTTCTGTGCGACAAATTCAGACAGGAAAAATCAGTATAAATCCTTAGAAAATTATCCCCCAGTGTCTCCATCTGCTGGCGGTATTGAATAAGCATTGCTGCACTGATGGGGTATGCATTAGACGAAAAAAAAGAAGAAAAAGAAGAATAATACGCCCAGAAAAGAGGCGAAAAGGAGAAAAACGTAAAAAAACGTGAAAAAAAAGTAAGAGGAAGAGAAGGGAAAAAAAGGTGGAAATGGGTTTAAAAGTGATTTCGGCGGAGAAATATATATATATATATATATATATATATATATATATATATATATATACGCGCACACACACACATATATATAAACGTATTCTCCGTTGAGATATTGCAGCCGCTGCTGTGTCCAGGCCCAGGAGCCTTAGCACTGTGCTGTGATGTCACTCAATACCACTGACATCACTAGGTGTAAACAACATCTCTCCTTTGCTGTGTATGTGACTATGGAGCTGTTTGGTGATGTCGTCTATTATGGCCTTCATAGAAGCAACAGGAGATTGTTGCATCCATCTAGAACCCTCAGAACTACAGTGCTATGATGTCACTCACTTCCACAGGCCTTGCAGAGTGTAAACAACAACAACCCAGCTTTGTTGTGTATGTAACCATAGGGATTTGTGATGTCACCTAGAACCTTCACAGCAGCGACAGCTTTATGAGGAGCATCAGCACTGCTCTGCCTGAGCAGAACCATCACCGCCATAGGTTGTCAAATAACCCGGGTTTAACCCACACAGGTAAGTCCAATGGGGTGCAGGCATGTCCTCTATGCTTACAGCTTCCCGTGGGTGTTGGTTTGATACCGTTTGGGGACAGCCAAGGAGGCATCTGCAGGCAACAAAGGTAGGTGTGTGCTTGTGTGTGTGTTTCCTATGCAGATCCTAAGCCCAGTGTCACATGCAAGTAGGAGGAGTAAGAAGGGTTCCTGGCAAATCCGGGTTATGGATTGCATTTAAAAAGGCCCCGTGGGAGTGCAATGGGCCCCTGTCTTGCTGCTTAGCAATAATGGTATGGGTTTAGGTTCTGCTGTGTGTACTGGTGGTTGACTGCCCCCCAGCCCAGAGTGTGCATGGAAAATTGTCTGGCAGCCTCCCTGACAGCAAGCAGTGATAGTGCCCATGAAGGGGACCTTGTTGGGCCCGCCCCTTTCACGGTTATCGCTTCTCGGCCTTTTGGCTAAGATCAAGTGTAGTATCTGTTCTTATCAGTTTAATATCTGATACGTCCCCTATCTGGGGACCATATATTAAATGGATTTTTGAGAACGGGGGCCGATTTCGAAGCTTGCTTCCGTCGCCCTATGCATTGACCCGATATGGCAGTATCTTCGGGTACAGTGCACCACCCCCTTACAGGGTTAAAAAGAAAGATTCCTACTTTCATTGCTACCTGCTTGCTGGCTAGCCAGCTAGCCAGCCCTGTGGGCCTTGCTGCTGCTGCTGCTGCAGCCAAAAAACAAAAGGTGGTGCTGCTGCTGCTTCTGCTTCTGCTTGTGTCTGGCCGCTGTTGGAGCGTCCAGGCACAGGACTTCTGCTGCTGCTGACTAAATGGCCTCCTTAATTGGATCATTTGAGTAGCCAGCACACCTGTGCAGGTAGGGCATGACATGATAGGCAGCTGCCTTGATAGCGGGTGGGTGCTGAATGTTCCTAATTGACAAAATAAGATTAATGCTTATGAAGAAATATAAAATCTCATCCCTTCCCCAATATCGCGCCACACCCCTACCCCTTAATTCCCTGGTTGAACTTGATGGACATATGTCTTTTTTCGACCGTACTAACTATGTAACTATGTAACATAACATGGGGGGGGGGGTCTCCTGGCTGTTCACACAGGTGTGTCATTGCTGTACATTGACCATGCATTGCTTCTGTGGTATTGCAAAGGCAAAGACAAATGCTTCCAGCCATCCATTGCACTAATGGATTGGTCATCAGCTGGCTGTCTATGTCCCGCATCAATATAGACCAAAGTACAGAGGGTTAGGCTATGCTATTGTGCACCTACCTGATGCATCAGAAGGTGCGAGGCCCTTGCTAAATTCTGTGCACAGACTTTGAGATCTATGCTTTAGACTGTATCTAAACCTGCTCCAACATGGACTGACATTCTGGCCTACTTTCAGCCGATGCGACTTGTCTGTCGCTGAACAGTCGCTTTTTATGTATTCAGCACCTATGTATAATGTTGTAAAAATGCTCTAGAAGCTAAAGTCGCAGAAATGTCACACATATTTGGCCTGCAACTTTCTGTGCGACAAATTCAGACAGGAAAAATCAGTATAAATCCTTAGAAAATTATCCCCCAGTGTCTCCATCTGCTGGCGGTATTGAATAAGCATTGCTGCACTGATGGGGTATGCATTAGACGAAAAAAAAGAAGAAAAAGAAGAATAATACGCCCAGAAAAGAGGCGAAAAGGAGAAAAACGTAAAAAAACGTGAAAAAAAAGTAAGAGGAAGAGAAGGGAAAAAAAGGTGGAAATGGGTTTAAAAGTGATTTCGGCGGAGAATATATATATATATATATATATATATATATATATATATATATACGCGCACATACACACATATATATAAACGTATTCTCCGTTGAGATATTGCAGCCGCTGCTGTGTCCAGGCCCAGGAGCCTTAGCACTGTGCTGTGATGTCACTCAATACCACTGACATCACTAGGTGTAAACAACATCTCTCCTTTGCTGTGTATGTGACTATGGAGCTGTTTGGTGATGTCGTCTATTATGGCCTTCATAGAAGCAACAGGAGATTGTTGCATCCATCTAGAACCCTCAGAACTACAGTGCTATGATGTCACTCACTTCCACAGGCCTTGCAGAGTGTAAACAACAACAACCCAGCTTTGTTGTGTATGTAACCATAGGGATTTGTGATGTCACCTAGAACCTTCACAGCAGCGACAGCTTTATGAGGAGCATCAGCACTGCTCTGCCTGAGCAGAACCATCACCGCCATAGGTTGTCAAATAACCCGGGTTTAACCCACACAGGTAAGTCCAATGGGGTGCAGGCATGTCCTCTATGCTTACAGCTTCCCGTGGGTGTTGGTTTGATACCGTTTGGGGACAGCCAAGGAGGCATCTGCAGGCAACAAAGGTAGGTGTGTGCTTGTGTGTGTGTTTCCTATGCAGATCCTAAGCCCAGTGTCACATGCAAGTAGGAGGAGTAAGAAGGGTTCCTGGCAAATCCGGGTTATGGATTGCATTTAAAAAGGCCCCGTGGGAGTGCAATGGGCCCCTGTCTTGCTGCTTAGCAATAATGGTATGGGTTTAGGTTCTGCTGTGTGTACTGGTGGTTGACTGCCCCCCAGCCCAGAGTGTGCATGGAAAATTGTCTGGCAGCCTCCCTGACAGCAAGCAGTGATAGTGCCCATGAAGGGGACCTTGTTGGGCCCGCCCCTTTCACGGTTATCGCTTCTCGGCCTTTTGGCTAAGATCAAGTGTAGTATCTGTTCTTATCAGTTTAATATCTGATACGTCCCCTATCTGGGGACCATATATTAAATGGATTTTTGAGAACGGGGGCCGATTTCGAAGCTTGCTTCCGTCGCCCTATGCATTGACCCGATATGGCAGTATCTTCGGGTACAGTGCACCACCCCCTTACAGGGTTAAAAAGAAAGATTCCTACTTTCATTGCTACCTGCTTGCTGGCTAGCCAGCTAGCCAGCCCTGTGGGCCTTGCTGCTGCTGCTGCTGCAGCCAAAAAACAAAAGGTGGTGCTGCTGCTGCTTCTGCTTCTGCTTGTGTCTGGCCGCTGTTGGAGCGTCCAGGCACAGGACTTCTGCTGCTGCTGACTAAATGGCCTCCTTAATTGGATCATTTGAGTAGCCAGCACACCTGTGCAGGTAGGGCATGACATGATAGGCAGCTGCCTTGATAGCGGGTGGGTGCTGAATGTTCCTAATTGACAAAATAAGATTAATGCTTATGAAGAAATATAAAATCTCATCCCTTCCCCAATATCGCGCCACACCCCTACCCCTTAATTCCCTGGTTGAACTTGATGGACATATGTCTTTTTTCGACCGTACTAACTATGTAACTATGTAACATAACATGGGGGGGGGGGTCTCCTGGCTGTTCACACAGGTGTGTCATTGCTGTACATTGACCATGCATTGCTTCTGTGGTATTGCAAAGGCAAAGACAAATGCTTCCAGCCATCCATTGCACTAATGGATTGGTCATCAGCTGGCTGTCTATGTCCCGCATCAATATAGACCAAAGTACAGAGGGTTAGGCTATGCTATTGTGCACCTACCTGATGCATCAGAAGGTGCGAGGCCCTTGCTAAATTCTGTGCACAGACTTTGAGATCTATGCTTTAGACTGTATCTAAACCTGCTCCAACATGGACTGACATTCTGGCCTACTTTCAGCCGATGCGACTTGTCTGTCGCTGAACAGTCGCTTTTTATGTATTCAGCACCTATGTATAATGTTGTAAAAATGCTCTAGAAGCTAAAGTCGCAGAAATGTCACACATATTTGGCCTGCAACTTTCTGTGCGACAAATTCAGACAGGAAAAATCAGTATAAATCCTTAGAAAATTATCCCCCAGTGTCTCCATCTGCTGGCGGTATTGAATAAGCATTGCTGCACTGATGGGGTATGCATTAGACGAAAAAAAAGAAGAAAAAGAAGAATAATACGCCCAGAAAAGAGGCGAAAAGGAGAAAAACGTAAAAAAACGTGAAAAAAAAGTAAGAGGAAGAGAAGGGAAAAAAAGGTGGAAATGGGTTTAAAAGTGATTTCGGCGGAGAAATATATATATATATATATATATATATATATATATATATATATATACGCGCACACACACACATATATATAAACGTATTCTCCGTTGAGATATTGCAGCCGCTGCTGTGTCCAGGCCCAGGAGCCTTAGCACTGTGCTGTGATGTCACTCAATACCACTGACATCACTAGGTGTAAACAACATCTCTCCTTTGCTGTGTATGTGACTATGGAGCTGTTTGGTGATGTCGTCTATTATGGCCTTCATAGAAGCAACAGGAGATTGTTGCATCCATCTAGAACCCTCAGAACTACAGTGCTATGATGTCACTCACTTCCACAGGCCTTGCAGAGTGTAAACAACAACAACCCAGCTTTGTTGTGTATGTAACCATAGGGATTTGTGATGTCACCTAGAACCTTCACAGCAGCGACAGCTTTATGAGGAGCATCAGCACTGCTCTGCCTGAGCAGAACCATCACCGCCATAGGTTGTCAAATAACCCGGGTTTAACCCACACAGGTAAGTCCAATGGGGTGCAGGCATGTCCTCTATGCTTACAGCTTCCCGTGGGTGTTGGTTTGATACCGTTTGGGGACAGCCAAGGAGGCATCTGCAGGCAACAAAGGTAGGTGTGTGCTTGTGTGTGTGTTTCCTATGCAGATCCTAAGCCCAGTGTCACATGCAAGTAGGAGGAGTAAGAAGGGTTCCTGGCAAATCCGGGTTATGGATTGCATTTAAAAAGGCCCCGTGGGAGTGCAATGGGCCCCTGTCTTGCTGCTTAGCAATAATGGTATGGGTTTAGGTTCTGCTGTGTGTACTGGTGGTTGACTGCCCCCCAGCCCAGAGTGTGCATGGAAAATTGTCTGGCAGCCTCCCTGACAGCAAGCAGTGATAGTGCCCATGAAGGGGACCTTGTTGGGCCCGCCCCTTTCACGGTTATCGCTTCTCGGCCTTTTGGCTAAGATCAAGTGTAGTATCTGTTCTTATCAGTTTAATATCTGATACGTCCCCTATCTGGGGACCATATATTAAATGGATTTTTGAGAACGGGGGCCGATTTCGAAGCTTGCTTCCGTCGCCCTATGCATTGACCCGATATGGCAGTATCTTCGGGTACAGTGCACCACCCCCTTACAGGGTTAAAAAGAAAGATTCCTACTTTCATTGCTACCTGCTTGCTGGCTAGCCAGCTAGCCAGCCCTGTGGGCCTTGCTGCTGCTGCTGCTGCAGCCAAAAAACAAAAGGTGGTGCTGCTGCTGCTTCTGCTTCTGCTTGTGTCTGGCCGCTGTTGGAGCGTCCAGGCACAGGACTTCTGCTGCTGCTGACTAAATGGCCTCCTTAATTGGATCATTTGAGTAGCCAGCACACCTGTGCAGGTAGGGCATGACATGATAGGCAGCTGCCTTGATAGCGGGTGGGTGCTGAATGTTCCTAATTGACAAAATAAGATTAATGCTTATGAAGAAATATAAAATCTCATCCCTTCCCCAATATCGCGCCACACCCCTACCCCTTAATTCCCTGGTTGAACTTGATGGACATATGTCTTTTTTCGACCGTACTAACTATGTAACTATGTAACATAACATGGGGGGGGGGGGGGGGTCTCCTGGCTGTTCACACAGGTGTGTCATTGCTGTACATTGACCATGCATTGCTTCTGTGGTATTGCAAAGGCAAAGACAAATGCTTCCAGCCATCCATTGCACTAATGGATTGGTCATCAGCTGGCTGTCTATGTCCCGCATCAATATAGACCAAAGTACAGAGGGTTAGGCTATGCTATTGTGCACCTACCTGATGCATCAGAAGGTGCGAGGCCCTTGCTAAATTCTGTGCACAGACTTTGAGATCTATGCTTTAGACTGTATCTAAACCTGCTCCAACATGGACTGACATTCTGGCCTACTTTCAGCCGATGCGACTTGTCTGTCGCTGAACAGTCGCTTTTTATGTATTCAGCACCTATGTATAATGTTGTAAAAATGCTCTAGAAGCTAAAGTCGCAGAAATGTCACACATATTTGGCCTGCAACTTTCTGTGCGACAAATTCAGACAGGAAAAATCAGTATAAATCCTTAGAAAATTATCCCCCAGTGTCTCCATCTGCTGGCGGTATTGAATAAGCATTGCTGCACTGATGGGGTATGCATTAGACGAAAAAAAAGAAGAAAAAGAAGAATAATACGCCCAGAAAAGAGGCGAAAAGGAGAAAAACGTAAAAAAACGTGAAAAAAAAGTAAGAGGAAGAGAAGGGAAAAAAAGGTGGAAATGGGTTTAAAAGTGATTTCGGCGGAGAAATATATATATATATATATATATATATATATATATATATACGCGCACACACACACATATATATAAACGTATTCTCCGTTGAGATATTGCAGCCGCTGCTGTGTCCAGGCCCAGGAGCCTTAGCACTGTGCTGTGATGTCACTCAATACCACTGACATCACTAGGTGTAAACAACATCTCTCCTTTGCTGTGTATGTGACTATGGAGCTGTTTGGTGATGTCGTCTATTATGGCCTTCATAGAAGCAACAGGAGATTGTTGCATCCATCTAGAACCCTCAGAACTACAGTGCTATGATGTCACTCACTTCCACAGGCCTTGCAGAGTGTAAACAACAACAACCCAGCTTTGTTGTGTATGTAACCATAGGGATTTGTGATGTCACCTAGAACCTTCACAGCAGCGACAGCTTTATGAGGAGCATCAGCACTGCTCTGCCTGAGCAGAACCATCACCGCCATAGGTTGTCAAATAACCCGGGTTTAACCCACACAGGTAAGTCCAATGGGGTGCAGGCATGTCCTCTATGCTTACAGCTTCCCGTGGGTGTTGGTTTGATACCGTTTGGGGACAGCCAAGGAGGCATCTGCAGGCAACAAAGGTAGGTGTGTGCTTGTGTGTGTGTTTCCTATGCAGATCCTAAGCCCAGTGTCACATGCAAGTAGGAGGAGTAAGAAGGGTTCCTGGCAAATCCGGGTTATGGATTGCATTTAAAAAGGCCCCGTGGGAGTGCAATGGGCCCCTGTCTTGCTGCTTAGCAATAATGGTATGGGTTTAGGTTCTGCTGTGTGTACTGGTGGTTGACTGCCCCCCAGCCCAGAGTGTGCATGGAAAATTGTCTGGCAGCCTCCCTGACAGCAAGCAGTGATAGTGCCCATGAAGGGGACCTTGTTGGGCCCGCCCCTTTCACGGTTATCGCTTCTCGGCCTTTTGGCTAAGATCAAGTGTAGTATCTGTTCTTATCAGTTTAATATCTGATACGTCCCCTATCTGGGGACCATATATTAAATGGATTTTTGAGAACGGGGGCCGATTTCGAAGCTTGCTTCCGTCGCCCTATGCATTGACCCGATATGGCAGTATCTTCGGGTACAGTGCACCACCCCCTTACAGGGTTAAAAAGAAAGATTCCTACTTTCATTGCTACCTGCTTGCTGGCTAGCCAGCTAGCCAGCCCTGTGGGCCTTGCTGCTGCTGCTGCTGCAGCCAAAAAACAAAAGGTGGTGCTGCTGCTGCTTCTGCTTCTGCTTGTGTCTGGCCGCTGTTGGAGCGTCCAGGCACAGGACTTCTGCTGCTGCTGACTAAATGGCCTCCTTAATTGGATCATTTGAGTAGCCAGCACACCTGTGCAGGTAGGGCATGACATGATAGGCAGCTGCCTTGATAGCGGGTGGGTGCTGAATGTTCCTAATTGACAAAATAAGATTAATGCTTATGAAGAAATATAAAATCTCATCCCTTCCCCAATATCGCGCCACACCCCTACCCCTTAATTCCCTGGTTGAACTTGATGGACATATGTCTTTTTTCGACCGTACTAACTATGTAACTATGTAACATAACATGGGGGGGGGGGGGTCTCCTGGCTGTTCACACAGGTGTGTCATTGCTGTACATTGACCATGCATTGCTTCTGTGGTATTGCAAAGGCAAAGACAAATGCTTCCAGCCATCCATTGCACTAATGGATTGGTCATCAGCTGGCTGTCTATGTCCCGCATCAATATAGACCAAAGTACAGAGGGTTAGGCTATGCTATTGTGCACCTACCTGATGCATCAGAAGGTGCGAGGCCCTTGCTAAATTCTGTGCACAGACTTTGAGATCTATGCTTTAGACTGTATCTAAACCTGCTCCAACATGGACTGACATTCTGGCCTACTTTCAGCCGATGCGACTTGTCTGTCGCTGAACAGTCGCTTTTTATGTATTCAGCACCTATGTATAATGTTGTAAAAATGCTCTAGAAGCTAAAGTCGCAGAAATGTCACACATATTTGGCCTGCAACTTTCTGTGCGACAAATTCAGACAGGAAAAATCAGTATAAATCCTTAGAAAATTATCCCCCAGTGTCTCCATCTGCTGGCGGTATTGAATAAGCATTGCTGCACTGATGGGGTATGCATTAGACGAAAAAAAAGAAGAAAAAGAAGAATAATACGCCCAGAAAAGAGGCGAAAAGGAGAAAAACGTAAAAAAACGTGAAAAAAAAGTAAGAGGAAGAGAAGGGAAAAAAAGGTGGAAATGGGTTTAAAAGTGATTTCGGCGGAGAAATATATATATATATATATATATATATATATATATATATATATATACGCGCACACACACACATATATATAAACGTATTCTCCGTTGAGATATTGCAGCCGCTGCTGTGTCCAGGCCCAGGAGCCTTAGCACTGTGCTGTGATGTCACTCAATACCACTGACATCACTAGGTGTAAACAACATCTCTCCTTTGCTGTGTATGTGACTATGGAGCTGTTTGGTGATGTCGTCTATTATGGCCTTCATAGAAGCAACAGGAGATTGTTGCATCCATCTAGAACCCTCAGAACTACAGTGCTATGATGTCACTCACTTCCACAGGCCTTGCAGAGTGTAAACAACAACAACCCAGCTTTGTTGTGTATGTAACCATAGGGATTTGTGATGTCACCTAGAACCTTCACAGCAGCGACAGCTTTATGAGGAGCATCAGCACTGCTCTGCCTGAGCAGAACCATCACCGCCATAGGTTGTCAAATAACCCGGGTTTAACCCACACAGGTAAGTCCAATGGGGTGCAGGCATGTCCTCTATGCTTACAGCTTCCCGTGGGTGTTGGTTTGATACCGTTTGGGGACAGCCAAGGAGGCATCTGCAGGCAACAAAGGTAGGTGTGTGCTTGTGTGTGTGTTTCCTATGCAGATCCTAAGCCCAGTGTCACATGCAAGTAGGAGGAGTAAGAAGGGTTCCTGGCAAATCCGGGTTATGGATTGCATTTAAAAAGGCCCCGTGGGAGTGCAATGGGCCCCTGTCTTGCTGCTTAGCAATAATGGTATGGGTTTAGGTTCTGCTGTGTGTACTGGTGGTTGACTGCCCCCCAGCCCAGAGTGTGCATGGAAAATTGTCTGGCAGCCTCCCTGACAGCAAGCAGTGATAGTGCCCATGAAGGGGACCTTGTTGGGCCCGCCCCTTTCACGGTTATCGCTTCTCGGCCTTTTGGCTAAGATCAAGTGTAGTATCTGTTCTTATCAGTTTAATATCTGATACGTCCCCTATCTGGGGACCATATATTAAATGGATTTTTGAGAACGGGGGCCGATTTCGAAGCTTGCTTCCGTCGCCCTATGCATTGACCCGATATGGCAGTATCTTCGGGTACAGTGCACCACCCCCTTACAGGGTTAAAAAGAAAGATTCCTACTTTCATTGCTACCTGCTTGCTGGCTAGCCAGCTAGCCAGCCCTGTGGGCCTTGCTGCTGCTGCTGCTGCAGCCAAAAAACAAAAGGTGGTGCTGCTGCTGCTTCTGCTTCTGCTTGTGTCTGGCCGCTGTTGGAGCGTCCAGGCACAGGACTTCTGCTGCTGCTGACTAAATGGCCTCCTTAATTGGATCATTTGAGTAGCCAGCACACCTGTGCAGGTAGGGCATGACATGATAGGCAGCTGCCTTGATAGCGGGTGGGTGCTGAATGTTCCTAATTGACAAAATAAGATTAATGCTTATGAAGAAATATAAAATCTCATCCCTTCCCCAATATCGCGCCACACCCCTACCCCTTAATTCCCTGGTTGAACTTGATGGACATATGTCTTTTTTCGACCGTACTAACTATGTAACTATGTAACATAACATGGGGGGGGGGGGGTCTCCTGGCTGTTCACACAGGTGTGTCATTGCTGTACATTGACCATGCATTGCTTCTGTGGTATTGCAAAGGCAAAGACAAATGCTTCCAGCCATCCATTGCACTAATGGATTGGTCATCAGCTGGCTGTCTATGTCCCGCATCAATATAGACCAAAGTACAGAGGGTTAGGCTATGCTATTGTGCACCTACCTGATGCATCAGAAGGTGCGAGGCCCTTGCTAAATTCTGTGCACAGACTTTGAGATCTATGCTTTAGACTGTATCTAAACCTGCTCCAACATGGACTGACATTCTGGCCTACTTTCAGCCGATGCGACTTGTCTGTCGCTGAACAGTCGCTTTTTATGTATTCAGCACCTATGTATAATGTTGTAAAAATGCTCTAGAAGCTAAAGTCGCAGAAATGTCACACATATTTGGCCTGCAACTTTCTGTGCGACAAATTCAGACAGGAAAAATCAGTATAAATCCTTAGAAAATTATCCCCCAGTGTCTCCATCTGCTGGCGGTATTGAATAAGCATTGCTGCACTGATGGGGTATGCATTAGACGAAAAAAAAGAAGAAAAAGAAGAATAATACGCCCAGAAAAGAGGCGAAAAGGAGAAAAACGTAAAAAAACGTGAAAAAAAAGTAAGAGGAAGAGAAGGGAAAAAAAGGTGGAAATGGGTTTAAAAGTGATTTCGGCGGAGAATATATATATATATATATATATATATATATATATATATATATATATACGCGCACACACACACATATATATAAACGTATTCTCCGTTGAGATATTGCAGCCGCTGCTGTGTCCAGGCCCAGGAGCCTTAGCACTGTGCTGTGATGTCACTCAATACCACTGACATCACTAGGTGTAAACAACATCTCTCCTTTGCTGTGTATGTGACTATGGAGCTGTTTGGTGATGTCGTCTATTATGGCCTTCATAGAAGCAACAGGAGATTGTTGCATCCATCTAGAACCCTCAGAACTACAGTGCTATGATGTCACTCACTTCCACAGGCCTTGCAGAGTGTAAACAACAACAACCCAGCTTTGTTGTGTATGTAACCATAGGGATTTGTGATGTCACCTAGAACCTTCACAGCAGCGACAGCTTTATGAGGAGCATCAGCACTGCTCTGCCTGAGCAGAACCATCACCGCCATAGGTTGTCAAATAACCCGGGTTTAACCCACACAGGTAAGTCCAATGGGGTGCAGGCATGTCCTCTATGCTTACAGCTTCCCGTGGGTGTTGGTTTGATACCGTTTGGGGACAGCCAAGGAGGCATCTGCAGGCAACAAAGGTAGGTGTGTGCTTGTGTGTGTGTTTCCTATGCAGATCCTAAGCCCAGTGTCACATGCAAGTAGGAGGAGTAAGAAGGGTTCCTGGCAAATCCGGGTTATGGATTGCATTTAAAAAGGCCCCGTGGGAGTGCAAT
The DNA here is from genome assembly GCF_029499605.1 of Hyla sarda. Classification (NCBI taxonomy): domain Eukaryota; kingdom Metazoa; phylum Chordata; class Amphibia; order Anura; family Hylidae; genus Hyla; species Hyla sarda. The sequence continues at coordinate 52,068 of NW_026610903.1, forward strand.
GGGCCCCTGTCTTGCTGCTTAGCAATAATGGTATGGGTTTAGGTTCTGCTGTGTGTACTGGTGGTTGACTGCCCCCCAGCCCAGAGTGTGCATGGAAAATTGTCTGGCAGCCTCCCTGACAGCAAGCAGTGATAGTGCCCATGAAGGGGACCTTGTTGGGCCCGCCCCTTTCACGGTTATCGCTTCTCGGCCTTTTGGCTAAGATCAAGTGTAGTATCTGTTCTTATCAGTTTAATATCTGATACGTCCCCTATCTGGGGACCATATATTAAATGGATTTTTGAGAACGGGGGCCGATTTCGAAGCTTGCTTCCGTCGCCCTATGCATTGACCCGATATGGCAGTATCTTCGGGTACAGTGCACCACCCCCTTACAGGGTTAAAAAGAAAGATTCCTACTTTCATTGCTACCTGCTTGCTGGCTAGCCAGCTAGCCAGCCCTGTGGGCCTTGCTGCTGCTGCTGCTGCAGCCAAAAAACAAAAGGTGGTGCTGCTGCTGCTTCTGCTTCTGCTTGTGTCTGGCCGCTGTTGGAGCGTCCAGGCACAGGACTTCTGCTGCTGCTGACTAAATGGCCTCCTTAATTGGATCATTTGAGTAGCCAGCACACCTGTGCAGGTAGGGCATGACATGATAGGCAGCTGCCTTGATAGCGGGTGGGTGCTGAATGTTCCTAATTGACAAAATAAGATTAATGCTTATGAAGAAATATAAAATCTCATCCCTTCCCCAATATCGCGCCACACCCCTACCCCTTAATTCCCTGGTTGAACTTGATGGACATATGTCTTTTTTCGACCGTACTAACTATGTAACTATGTAACATAACATGGGGGGGGGGGGTCTCCTGGCTGTTCACACAGGTGTGTCATTGCTGTACATTGACCATGCATTGCTTCTGTGGTATTGCAAAGGCAAAGACAAATGCTTCCAGCCATCCATTGCACTAATGGATTGGTCATCAGCTGGCTGTCTATGTCCCGCATCAATATAGACCAAAGTACAGAGGGTTAGGCTATGCTATTGTGCACCTACCTGATGCATCAGAAGGTGCGAGGCCCTTGCTAAATTCTGTGCACAGACTTTGAGATCTATGCTTTAGACTGTATCTAAACCTGCTCCAACATGGACTGACATTCTGGCCTACTTTCAGCCGATGCGACTTGTCTGTCGCTGAACAGTCGCTTTTTATGTATTCAGCACCTATGTATAATGTTGTAAAAATGCTCTAGAAGCTAAAGTCGCAGAAATGTCACACATATTTGGCCTGCAACTTTCTGTGCGACAAATTCAGACAGGAAAAATCAGTATAAATCCTTAGAAAATTATCCCCCAGTGTCTCCATCTGCTGGCGGTATTGAATAAGCATTGCTGCACTGATGGGGTATGCATTAGACGAAAAAAAAGAAGAAAAAGAAGAATAATACGCCCAGAAAAGAGGCGAAAAGGAGAAAAACGTAAAAAAACGTGAAAAAAAAGTAAGAGGAAGAGAAGGGAAAAAAAGGTGGAAATGGGTTTAAAAGTGATTTCGGCGGAGATATATATATATATATATATATATATATATATATATATATATATATATACGCGCACACACACACATATATATAAACGTATTCTCCGTTGAGATATTGCAGCCGCTGCTGTGTCCAGGCCCAGGAGCCTTAGCACTGTGCTGTGATGTCACTCAATACCACTGACATCACTAGGTGTAAACAACATCTCTCCTTTGCTGTGTATGTGACTATGGAGCTGTTTGGTGATGTCGTCTATTATGGCCTTCATAGAAGCAACAGGAGATTGTTGCATCCATCTAGAACCCTCAGAACTACAGTGCTATGATGTCACTCACTTCCACAGGCCTTGCAGAGTGTAAACAACAACAACCCAGCTTTGTTGTGTATGTAACCATAGGGATTTGTGATGTCACCTAGAACCTTCACAGCAGCGACAGCTTTATGAGGAGCATCAGCACTGCTCTGCCTGAGCAGAACCATCACCGCCATAGGTTGTCAAATAACCCGGGTTTAACCCACACAGGTAAGTCCAATGGGGTGCAGGCATGTCCTCTATGCTTACAGCTTCCCGTGGGTGTTGGTTTGATACCGTTTGGGGACAGCCAAGGAGGCATCTGCAGGCAACAAAGGTAGGTGTGTGCTTGTGTGTGTGTTTCCTATGCAGATCCTAAGCCCAGTGTCACATGCAAGTAGGAGGAGTAAGAAGGGTTCCTGGCAAATCCGGGTTATGGATTGCATTTAAAAAGGCCCCGTGGGAGTGCAATGGGCCCCTGTCTTGCTGCTTAGCAATAATGGTATGGGTTTAGGTTCTGCTGTGTGTACTGGTGGTTGACTGCCCCCCAGCCCAGAGTGTGCATGGAAAATTGTCTGGCAGCCTCCCTGACAGCAAGCAGTGATAGTGCCCATGAAGGGGACCTTGTTGGGCCCGCCCCTTTCACGGTTATCGCTTCTCGGCCTTTTGGCTAAGATCAAGTGTAGTATCTGTTCTTATCAGTTTAATATCTGATACGTCCCCTATCTGGGGACCATATATTAAATGGATTTTTGAGAACGGGGGCCGATTTCGAAGCTTGCTTCCGTCGCCCTATGCATTGACCCGATATGGCAGTATCTTCGGGTACAGTGCACCACCCCCTTACAGGGTTAAAAAGAAAGATTCCTACTTTCATTGCTACCTGCTTGCTGGCTAGCCAGCTAGCCAGCCCTGTGGGCCTTGCTGCTGCTGCTGCTGCAGCCAGCCAAAAAACAAAAGGTGGTGCTGCTGCTGCTTCTGCTTCTGCTTGTGTCTGGCCGCTGTTGGAGCGTCCAGGCACAGGACTTCTGCTGCTGCTGACTAAATGGCCTCCTTAATTGGATCATTTGAGTAGCCAGCACACCTGTGCAGGTAGGGCATGACATGATAGGCAGCTGCCTTGATAGCGGGTGGGTGCTGAATGTTCCTAATTGACAAAATAAGATTAATGCTTATGAAGAAATATAAAATCTCATCCCTTCCCCAATATCGCGCCACACCCCTACCCCTTAATTCCCTGGTTGAACTTGATGGACATATGTCTTTTTTCGACCGTACTAACTATGTAACTATGTAACATAACATGGGGGGGGGGGGTCTCCTGGCTGTTCACACAGGTGTGTCATTGCTGTACATTGACCATGCATTGCTTCTGTGGTATTGCAAAGGCAAAGACAAATGCTTCCAGCCATCCATTGCACTAATGGATTGGTCATCAGCTGGCTGTCTATGTCCCGCATCAATATAGACCAAAGTACAGAGGGTTAGGCTATGCTATTGTGCACCTACCTGATGCATCAGAAGGTGCGAGGCCCTTGCTAAATTCTGTGCACAGACTTTGAGATCTATGCTTTAGACTGTATCTAAACCTGCTCCAACATGGACTGACATTCTGGCCTACTTTCAGCCGATGCGACTTGTCTGTCGCTGAACAGTCGCTTTTTATGTATTCAGCACCTATGTATAATGTTGTAAAAATGCTCTAGAAGCTAAAGTCGCAGAAATGTCACACATATTTGGCCTGCAACTTTCTGTGCGACAAATTCAGACAGGAAAAATCAGTATAAATCCTTAGAAAATTATCCCCCAGTGTCTCCATCTGCTGGCGGTATTGAATAAGCATTGCTGCACTGATGGGGTATGCATTAGACGAAAAAAAAGAAGAAAAAGAAGAATAATACGCCCAGAAAAGAGGCGAAAAGGAGAAAAACGTAAAAAAACGTGAAAAAAAAGTAAGAGGAAGAGAAGGGAAAAAAAGGTGGAAATGGGTTTAAAAGTGATTTCGGCGGAGATATATATATATATATATATATATATATATATATATATATATATACGCGCACACACACACATATATATAAACGTATTCTCCGTTGAGATATTGCAGCCGCTGCTGTGTCCAGGCCCAGGAGCCTTAGCACTGTGCTGTGATGTCACTCAATACCACTGACATCACTAGGTGTAAACAACATCTCTCCTTTGCTGTGTATGTGACTATGGAGCTGTTTGGTGATGTCGTCTATTATGGCCTTCATAGAAGCAACAGGAGATTGTTGCATCCATCTAGAACCCTCAGAACTACAGTGCTATGATGTCACTCACTTCCACAGGCCTTGCAGAGTGTAAACAACAACAACCCAGCTTTGTTGTGTATGTAACCATAGGGATTTGTGATGTCACCTAGAACCTTCACAGCAGCGACAGCTTTATGAGGAGCATCAGCACTGCTCTGCCTGAGCAGAACCATCACCGCCATAGGTTGTCAAATAACCCGGGTTTAACCCACACAGGTAAGTCCAATGGGGTGCAGGCATGTCCTCTATGCTTACAGCTTCCCGTGGGTGTTGGTTTGATACCGTTTGGGGGACAGCCAAGGAGGCATCTGCAGGCAACAAAGGTAGGTGTGTGCTTGTGTGTGTGTTTCCTATGCAGATCCTAAGCCCAGTGTCACATGCAAGTAGGAGGAGTAAGAAGGGTTCCTGGCAAATCCGGGTTATGGATTGCATTTAAAAAGGCCCCGTGGGAGTGCAATGGGCCCCTGTCTTGCTGCTTAGCAATAATGGTATGGGTTTAGGTTCTGCTGTGTGTACTGGTGGTTGACTGCCCCCCAGCCCAGAGTGTGCATGGAAAATTGTCTGGCAGCCTCCCTGACAGCAAGCAGTGATAGTGCCCATGAAGGGGACCTTGTTGGGCCCGCCCCTTTCACGGTTATCGCTTCTCGGCCTTTTGGCTAAGATCAAGTGTAGTATCTGTTCTTATCAGTTTAATATCTGATACGTCCCCTATCTGGGGACCATATATTAAATGGATTTTTGAGAACGGGGGCCGATTTCGAAGCTTGCTTCCGTCGCCCTATGCATTGACCCGATATGGCAGTATCTTCGGGTACAGTGCACCACCCCCTTACAGGGTTAAAAAGAAAGATTCCTACTTTCATTGCTACCTGCTTGCTGGCTAGCCAGCTAGCCAGCCCTGTGGGCCTTGCTGCTGCTGCTGCTGCAGCCAAAAAACAAAAGGTGGTGCTGCTGCTGCTTCTGCTTCTGCTTGTGTCTGGCCGCTGTTGGAGCGTCCAGGCACAGGACTTCTGCTGCTGCTGACTAAATGGCCTCCTTAATTGGATCATTTGAGTAGCCAGCACACCTGTGCAGGTAGGGCATGACATGATAGGCAGCTGCCTTGATAGCGGGTGGGTGCTGAATGTTCCTAATTGACAAAATAAGATTAATGCTTATGAAGAAATATAAAATCTCATCCCTTCCCCAATATCGCGCCACACCCCTACCCCTTAATTCCCTGGTTGAACTTGATGGACATATGTCTTTTTTCGACCGTACTAACTATGTAACTATGTAACATAACATGGGGGGGGGGGTCTCCTGGCTGTTCACACAGGTGTGTCATTGCTGTACATTGACCATGCATTGCTTCTGTGGTATTGCAAAGGCAAAGACAAATGCTTCCAGCCATCCATTGCACTAATGGATTGGTCATCAGCTGGCTGTCTATGTCCCGCATCAATATAGACCAAAGTACAGAGGGTTAGGCTATGCTATTGTGCACCTACCTGATGCATCAGAAGGTGCGAGGCCCTTGCTAAATTCTGTGCACAGACTTTGAGATCTATGCTTTAGACTGTATCTAAACCTGCTCCAACATGGACTGACATTCTGGCCTACTTTCAGCCGATGCGACTTGTCTGTCGCTGAACAGTCGCTTTTTATGTATTCAGCACCTATGTATAATGTTGTAAAAATGCTCTAGAAGCTAAAGTCGCAGAAATGTCACACATATTTGGCCTGCAACTTTCTGTGCGACAAATTCAGACAGGAAAAATCAGTATAAATCCTTAGAAAATTATCCCCCAGTGTCTCCATCTGCTGGCGGTATTGAATAAGCATTGCTGCACTGATGGGGTATGCATTAGACGAAAAAAAAGAAGAAAAAGAAGAATAATACGCCCAGAAAAGAGGCGAAAAGGAGAAAAACGTAAAAAAACGTGAAAAAAAAGTAAGAGGAAGAGAAGGGAAAAAAAGGTGGAAATGGGTTTAAAAGTGATTTCGGCGGAGAAATATATATATATATATATATATATATATATATATATATATATATACGCGCACACACACACATATATATAAACGTATTCTCCGTTGAGATATTGCAGCCGCTGCTGTGTCCAGGCCCAGGAGCCTTAGCACTGTGCTGTGATGTCACTCAATACCACTGACATCACTAGGTGTAAACAACATCTCTCCTTTGCTGTGTATGTGACTATGGAGCTGTTTGGTGATGTCGTCTATTATGGCCTTCATAGAAGCAACAGGAGATTGTTGCATCCATCTAGAACCCTCAGAACTACAGTGCTATGATGTCACTCACTTCCACAGGCCTTGCAGAGTGTAAACAACAACAACCCAGCTTTGTTGTGTATGTAACCATAGGGATTTGTGATGTCACCTAGAACCTTCACAGCAGCGACAGCTTTATGAGGAGCATCAGCACTGCTCTGCCTGAGCAGAACCATCACCGCCATAGGTTGTCAAATAACCCGGGTTTAACCCACACAGGTAAGTCCAATGGGGTGCAGGCATGTCCTCTATGCTTACAGCTTCCCGTGGGTGTTGGTTTGATACCGTTTGGGGACAGCCAAGGAGGCATCTGCAGGCAACAAAGGTAGGTGTGTGCTTGTGTGTGTGTTTCCTATGCAGATCCTAAGCCCAGTGTCACATGCAAGTAGGAGGAGTAAGAAGGGTTCCTGGCAAATCCGGGTTATGGATTGCATTTAAAAAGGCCCCGTGGGAGTGCAATGGGCCCCTGTCTTGCTGCTTAGCAATAATGGTATGGGTTTAGGTTCTGCTGTGTGTACTGGTGGTTGACTGCCCCCCAGCCCAGAGTGTGCATGGAAAATTGTCTGGCAGCCTCCCTGACAGCAAGCAGTGATAGTGCCCATGAAGGGGACCTTGTTGGGCCCGCCCCTTTCACGGTTATCGCTTCTCGGCCTTTTGGCTAAGATCAAGTGTAGTATCTGTTCTTATCAGTTTAATATCTGATACGTCCCCTATCTGGGGACCATATATTAAATGGATTTTTGAGAACGGGGGCCGATTTCGAAGCTTGCTTCCGTCGCCCTATGCATTGACCCGATATGGCAGTATCTTCGGGTACAGTGCACCACCCCCTTACAGGGTTAAAAAGAAAGATTCCTACTTTCATTGCTACCTGCTTGCTGGCTAGCCAGCTAGCCAGCCCTGTGGGCCTTGCTGCTGCTGCTGCTGCAGCCAAAAAACAAAAGGTGGTGCTGCTGCTGCTTCTGCTTCTGCTTGTGTCTGGCCGCTGTTGGAGCGTCCAGGCACAGGACTTCTGCTGCTGCTGACTAAATGGCCTCCTTAATTGGATCATTTGAGTAGCCAGCACACCTGTGCAGGTAGGGCATGACATGATAGGCAGCTGCCTTGATAGCGGGTGGGTGCTGAATGTTCCTAATTGACAAAATAAGATTAATGCTTATGAAGAAATATAAAATCTCATCCCTTCCCCAATATCGCGCCACACCCCTACCCCTTAATTCCCTGGTTGAACTTGATGGACATATGTCTTTTTTCGACCGTACTAACTATGTAACTATGTAACATAACATGGGGGGGGGGGGTCTCCTGGCTGTTCACACAGGTGTGTCATTGCTGTACATTGACCATGCATTGCTTCTGTGGTATTGCAAAGGCAAAGACAAATGCTTCCAGCCATCCATTGCACTAATGGATTGGTCATCAGCTGGCTGTCTATGTCCCGCATCAATATAGACCAAAGTACAGAGGGTTAGGCTATGCTATTGTGCACCTACCTGATGCATCAGAAGGTGCGAGGCCCTTGCTAAATTCTGTGCACAGACTTTGAGATCTATGCTTTAGACTGTATCTAAACCTGCTCCAACATGGACTGACATTCTGGCCTACTTTCAGCCGATGCGACTTGTCTGTCGCTGAACAGTCGCTTTTTATGTATTCAGCACCTATGTATAATGTTGTAAAAATGCTCTAGAAGCTAAAGTCGCAGAAATGTCACACATATTTGGCCTGCAACTTTCTGTGCGACAAATTCAGACAGGAAAAATCAGTATAAATCCTTAGAAAATTATCCCCCAGTGTCTCCATCTGCTGGCGGTATTGAATAAGCATTGCTGCACTGATGGGGTATGCATTAGACGAAAAAAAAGAAGAAAAAGAAGAATAATACGCCCAGAAAAGAGGCGAAAAGGAGAAAAACGTAAAAAAACGTGAAAAAAAAGTAAGAGGAAGAGAAGGGAAAAAAAGGTGGAAATGGGTTTAAAAGTGATTTCGGCGGAGAAATATATATATATATATATATATATATATATATATATATATATACGCGCACACACACACATATATATAAACGTATTCTCCGTTGAGATATTGCAGCCGCTGCTGTGTCCAGGCCCAGGAGCCTTAGCACTGTGCTGTGATGTCACTCAATACCACTGACATCACTAGGTGTAAACAACATCTCTCCTTTGCTGTGTATGTGACTATGGAGCTGTTTGGTGATGTCGTCTATTATGGCCTTCATAGAAGCAACAGGAGATTGTTGCATCCATCTAGAACCCTCAGAACTACAGTGCTATGATGTCACTCACTTCCACAGGCCTTGCAGAGTGTAAACAACAACAACCCAGCTTTGTTGTGTATGTAACCATAGGGATTTGTGATGTCACCTAGAACCTTCACAGCAGCGACAGCTTTATGAGGAGCATCAGCACTGCTCTGCCTGAGCAGAACCATCACCGCCATAGGTTGTCAAATAACCCGGGTTTAACCCACACAGGTAAGTCCAATGGGGTGCAGGCATGTCCTCTATGCTTACAGCTTCCCGTGGGTGTTGGTTTGATACCGTTTGGGGACAGCCAAGGAGGCATCTGCAGGCAACAAAGGTAGGTGTGTGCTTGTGTGTGTGTTTCCTATGCAGATCCTAAGCCCAGTGTCACATGCAAGTAGGAGGAGTAAGAAGGGTTCCTGGCAAATCCGGGTTATGGATTGCATTTAAAAAGGCCCCGTGGGAGTGCAATGGGCCCCTGTCTTGCTGCTTAGCAATAATGGTATGGGTTTAGGTTCTGCTGTGTGTACTGGTGGTTGACTGCCCCCCAGCCCAGAGTGTGCATGGAAAATTGTCTGGCAGCCTCCCTGACAGCAAGCAGTGATAGTGCCCATGAAGGGGACCTTGTTGGGCCCGCCCCTTTCACGGTTATCGCTTCTCGGCCTTTTGGCTAAGATCAAGTGTAGTATCTGTTCTTATCAGTTTAATATCTGATACGTCCCCTATCTGGGGACCATATATTAAATGGATTTTTGAGAACGGGGGCCGATTTCGAAGCTTGCTTCCGTCGCCCTATGCATTGACCCGATATGGCAGTATCTTCGGGTACAGTGCACCACCCCCTTACAGGGTTAAAAAGAAAGATTCCTACTTTCATTGCTACCTGCTTGCTGGCTAGCCAGCTAGCCAGCCCTGTGGGCCTTGCTGCTGCTGCTGCTGCAGCCAAAAAACAAAAGGTGGTGCTGCTGCTGCTTCTGCTTCTGCTTGTGTCTGGCCGCTGTTGGAGCGTCCAGGCACAGGACTTCTGCTGCTGCTGACTAAATGGCCTCCTTAATTGGATCATTTGAGTAGCCAGCACACCTGTGCAGGTAGGGCATGACATGATAGGCAGCTGCCTTGATAGCGGGTGGGTGCTGAATGTTCCTAATTGACAAAATAAGATTAATGCTTATGAAGAAATATAAAATCTCATCCCTTCCCCAATATCGCGCCACACCCCTACCCCTTAATTCCCTGGTTGAACTTGATGGACATATGTCTTTTTTCGACCGTACTAACTATGTAACTATGTAACATAACATGGGGGGGGGGGGTCTCCTGGCTGTTCACACAGGTGTGTCATTGCTGTACATTGACCATGCATTGCTTCTGTGGTATTGCAAAGGCAAAGACAAATGCTTCCAGCCATCCATTGCACTAATGGATTGGTCATCAGCTGGCTGTCTATGTCCCGCATCAATATAGACCAAAGTACAGAGGGTTAGGCTATGCTATTGTGCACCTACCTGATGCATCAGAAGGTGCGAGGCCCTTGCTAAATTCTGTGCACAGACTTTGAGATCTATGCTTTAGACTGTATCTAAACCTGCTCCAACATGGACTGACATTCTGGCCTACTTTCAGCCGATGCGACTTGTCTGTCGCTGAACAGTCGCTTTTTATGTATTCAGCACCTATGTATAATGTTGTAAAAATGCTCTAGAAGCTAAAGTCGCAGAAATGTCACACATATTTGGCCTGCAACTTTCTGTGCGACAAATTCAGACAGGAAAAATCAGTATAAATCCTTAGAAAATTATCCCCCAGTGTCTCCATCTGCTGGCGGTATTGAATAAGCATTGCTGCACTGATGGGGTATGCATTAGACGAAAAAAAAGAAGAAAAAGAAGAATAATACGCCCAGAAAAGAGGCGAAAAGGAGAAAAACGTAAAAAAACGTGAAAAAAAAGTAAGAGGAAGAGAAGGGAAAAAAAGGTGGAAATGGGTTTAAAAGTGATTTCGGCGGAGAAATATATATATATATATATATATATATATATATATATATATATACGCGCACACACACACATATATATAAACGTATTCTCCGTTGAGATATTGCAGCCGCTGCTGTGTCCAGGCCCAGGAGCCTTAGCACTGTGCTGTGATGTCACTCAATACCACTGACATCACTAGGTGTAAACAACATCTCTCCTTTGCTGTGTATGTGACTATGGAGCTGTTTGGTGATGTCGTCTATTATGGCCTTCATAGAAGCAACAGGAGATTGTTGCATCCATCTAGAACCCTCAGAACTACAGTGCTATGATGTCACTCACTTCCACAGGCCTTGCAGAGTGTAAACAACAACAACCCAGCTTTGTTGTGTATGTAACCATAGGGATTTGTGATGTCACCTAGAACCTTCACAGCAGCGACAGCTTTATGAGGAGCATCAGCACTGCTCTGCCTGAGCAGAACCATCACCGCCATAGGTTGTCAAATAACCCGGGTTTAACCCACACAGGTAAGTCCAATGGGGTGCAGGCATGTCCTCTATGCTTACAGCTTCCCGTGGGTGTTGGTTTGATACCGTTTGGGGACAGCCAAGGAGGCATCTGCAGGCAACAAAGGTAGGTGTGTGCTTGTGTGTGTGTTTCCTATGCAGATCCTAAGCCCAGTGTCACATGCAAGTAGGAGGAGTAAGAAGGGTTCCTGGCAAATCCGGGTTATGGATTGCATTTAAAAAGGCCCCGTGGGAGTGCAATGGGCCCCTGTCTTGCTGCTTAGCAATAATGGTATGGGTTTAGGTTCTGCACTGGTGGTTGACTGCCCCCCAGCCCAGAGTGTGCATGGAAAATTGTCTGGCAGCCTCCCTGACAGCAAGCAGTGATAGTGCCCATGAAGGGGACCTTGTTGGGCCCGCCCCTTTCACGGTTATCGCTTCTCGGCCTTTTGGCTAAGATCAAGTGTAGTATCTGTTCTTATCAGTTTAATATCTGATACGTCCCCTATCTGGGGACCATATATTAAATGGATTTTTGAGAACGGGGGCCGATTTCGAAGCTTGCTTCCGTCGCCCTATGCATTGACCCGATATGGCAGTATCTTCGGGTACAGTGCACCACCCCCTTACAGGGTTAAAAAGAAAGATTCCTACTTTCATTGCTACCTGCTTGCTGGCTAGCCAGCTAGCCAGCCCTGTGGGCCTTGCTGCTGCTGCTGCTGCAGCCAAAAAACAAAAGGTGGTGCTGCTGCTGCTGCTTCTGCTTCTGCTTGTGTCTGGCCGCTGTTGGAGCGTCCAGGCACAGGACTTCTGCTGCTGCTGACTAAATGGCCTCCTTAATTGGATCATTTGAGTAGCCAGCACACCTGTGCAGGTAGGGCATGACATGATAGGCAGCTGCCTTGATAGCGGGTGGGTGCTGAATGTTCCTAATTGACAAAATAAGATTAATGCTTATGAAGAAATATAAAATCTCATCCCTTCCCCAATATCGCGCCACACCCCTACCCCTTAATTCCCTGGTTGAACTTGATGGACATATGTCTTTTTTCGACCGTACTAACTATGTAACTATGTAACATAACATGGGGGGGGGGGGGGGGGGGTCTCCTGGCTGTTCACACAGGTGTGTCATTGCTGTACATTGACCATGCATTGCTTCTGTGGTATTGCAAAGGCAAAGACAAATGCTTCCAGCCATCCATTGCACTAATGGATTGGTCATCAGCTGGCTGTCTATGTCCCGCATCAATATAGACCAAAGTACAGAGGGTTAGGCTATGCTATTGTGCACCTACCTGATGCATCAGAAGGTGCGAGGCCCTTGCTAAATTCTGTGCACAGACTTTGAGATCTATGCTTTAGACTGTATCTAAACCTGCTCCAACATGGACTGACATTCTGGCCTACTTTCAGCCGATGCGACTTGTCTGTCGCTGAACAGTCGCTTTTTATGTATTCAGCACCTATGTATAATGTTGTAAAAATGCTCTAGAAGCTAAAGTCGCAGAAATGTCACACATATTTGGCCTGCAACTTTCTGTGCGACAAATTCAGACAGGAAAAATCAGTATAAATCCTTAGAAAATTATCCCCCAGTGTCTCCATCTGCTGGCGGTATTGAATAAGCATTGCTGCACTGATGGGGTATGCATTAGACGAAAAAAAAGAAGAAAAAGAAGAATAATCCGCCCAGAAAAGAGGCGAAAAGGAGAAAAACGTAAAAAAACGTGAAAAAAAAGTAAGAGGAAGAGAAGGGAAAAAAAGGTGGAAATGGGTTTAAAAGTGATTTCGGCGGAGAAATATATATATATATATATATATATATATATATATATATATATACGCGCACACACACACATATATATAAACGTATTCTCCGTTGAGATATTGCAGCCGCTGCTGTGTCCAGGCCCAGGAGCCTTAGCACTGTGCTGTGATGTCACTCAATACCACTGACATCACTAGGTGTAAACAACATCTCTCCTTTGCTGTGTATGTGACTATGGAGCTGTTTGGTGATGTCGTCTATTATGGCCTTCATAGAAGCAACAGGAGATTGTTGCATCCATCTAGAACCCTCAGAACTACAGTGCTATGATGTCACTCACTTCCACAGGCCTTGCAGAGTGTAAACAACAACAACCCAGCTTTGTTGTGTATGTAACCATAGGGATTTGTGATGTCACCTAGAACCTTCACAGCAGCGACAGCTTTATGAGGAGCATCAGCACTGCTCTGCCTGAGCAGAACCATCACCGCCATAGGTTGTCAAATAACCCGGGTTTAACCCACACAGGTAAGTCCAATGGGGTGCAGGCATGTCCTCTATGCTTACAGCTTCCCGTGGGTGTTGGTTTGATACCGTTTGGGGACAGCCAAGGAGGCATCTGCAGGCAACAAAGGTAGGTGTGTGCTTGTGTGTGTGTTTCCTATGCAGATCCTAAGCCCAGTGTCACATGCAAGTAGGAGGAGTAAGAAGGGTTCCTGGCAAATCCGGGTTATGGATTGCATTTAAAAAGGCCCCGTGGGAGTGCAATGGGCCCCTGTCTTGCTGCTTAGCAATAATGGTATGGGTTTAGGTTCTGCTGTGTGTACTGGTGGTTGACTGCCCCCCAGCCCAGAGTGTGCATGGAAAATTGTCTGGCAGCCTCCCTGACAGCAAGCAGTGATAGTGCCCATGAAGGGGACCTTGTTGGGCCCGCCCCTTTCACGGTTATCGCTTCTCGGCCTTTTGGCTAAGATCAAGTGTAGTATCTGTTCTTATCAGTTTAATATCTGATACGTCCCCTATCTGGGGACCATATATTAAATGGATTTTTGAGAACGGGGGCCGATTTCGAAGCTTGCTTCCGTCGCCCTATGCATTGACCCGATATGGCAGTATCTTCGGGTACAGTGCACCACCCCCTTACAGGGTTAAAAAGAAAGATTCCTACTTTCATTGCTACCTGCTTGCTGGCTAGCCAGCTAGCCAGCCCTGTGGGCCTTGCTGCTGCTGCTGCTGCAGCCAAAAAACAAAAGGTGGTGCTGCTGCTGCTTCTGCTTCTGCTTGTGTCTGGCCGCTGTTGGAGCGTCCAGGCACAGGACTTCTGCTGCTGCTGACTAAATGGCCTCCTTAATTGGATCATTTGAGTAGCCAGCACACCTGTGCAGGTAGGGCATGACATGATAGGCAGCTGCCTTGATAGCGGGTGGGTGCTGAATGTTCCTAATTGACAAAATAAGATTAATGCTTATGAAGAAATATAAAATCTCATCCCTTCCCCAATATCGCGCCACACCCCTACCCCTTAATTCCCTGGTTGAACTTGATGGACATATGTCTTTTTTCGACCGTACTAACTATGTAACTATGTAACATAACATGGGGGGGGGGGGGTCTCCTGGCTGTTCACACAGGTGTGTCATTGCTGTACATTGACCATGCATTGCTTCTGTGGTATTGCAAAGGCAAAGACAAATGCTTCCAGCCATCCATTGCACTAATGGATTGGTCATCAGCTGGCTGTCTATGTCCCGCATCAATATAGACCAAAGTACAGAGGGTTAGGCTATGCTATTGTGCACCTACCTGATGCATCAGAAGGTGCGAGGCCCTTGCTAAATTCTGTGCACAGACTTTGAGATCTATGCTTTAGACTGTATCTAAACCTGCTCCAACATGGACTGACATTCTGGCCTACTTTCAGCCGATGCGACTTGTCTGTCGCTGAACAGTCGCTTTTTATGTATTCAGCACCTATGTATAATGTTGTAAAAATGCTCTAGAAGCTAAAGTCGCAGAAATGTCACACATATTTGGCCTGCAACTTTCTGTGCGACAAATTCAGACAGGAAAAATCAGTATAAATCCTTAGAAAATTATCCCCCAGTGTCTCCATCTGCTGGCGGTATTGAATAAGCATTGCTGCACTGATGGGGTATGCATTAGACGAAAAAAAAGAAGAAAAAGAAGAATAATACGCCCAGAAAAGAGGCGAAAAGGAGAAAAACGTAAAAAAACGTGAAAAAAAAGTAAGAGGAAGAGAAGGGAAAAAAAGGTGGAAATGGGTTTAAAAGTGATTTCGGCGGAGAAATATATATATATATATATATATATATATATATATATATACGCGCACACACACACATATATATAAACGTATTCTCCGTTGAGATATTGCAGCCGCTGCTGTGTCCAGGCCCAGGAGCCTTAGCACTGTGCTGTGATGTCACTCAATACCACTGACATCACTAGGTGTAAACAACATCTCTCCTTTGCTGTGTATGTGACTATGGAGCTGTTTGGTGATGTCGTCTATTATGGCCTTCATAGAAGCAACAGGAGATTGTTGCATCCATCTAGAACCCTCAGAACTACAGTGCTATGATGTCACTCACTTCCACAGGCCTTGCAGAGTGTAAACAACAACAACCCAGCTTTGTTGTGTATGTAACCATAGGGATTTGTGATGTCACCTAGAACCTTCACAGCAGCGACAGCTTTATGAGGAGCATCAGCACTGCTCTGCCTGAGCAGAACCATCACCGCCATAGGTTGTCAAATAACCCGGGTTTAACCCACACAGGTAAGTCCAATGGGGTGCAGGCATGTCCTCTATGCTTACAGCTTCCCGTGGGTGTTGGTTTGATACCGTTTGGGGACAGCCAAGGAGGCATCTGCAGGCAACAAAGGTAGGTGTGTGCTTGTGTGTGTGTTTCCTATGCAGATCCTAAGCCCAGTGTCACATGCAAGTAGGAGGAGTAAGAAGGGTTCCTGGCAAATCCGGGTTATGGATTGCATTTAAAAAGGCCCCGTGGGAGTGCAATGGGCCCCTGTCTTGCTGCTTAGCAATAATGGTATGGGTTTAGGTTCTGCTGTGTGTACTGGTGGTTGACTGCCCCCCAGCCCAGAGTGTGCATGGAAAATTGTCTGGCAGCCTCCCTGACAGCAAGCAGTGATAGTGCCCATGAAGGGGACCTTGTTGGGCCCGCCCCTTTCACGGTTATCGCTTCTCGGCCTTTTGGCTAAGATCAAGTGTAGTATCTGTTCTTATCAGTTTAATATCTGATACGTCCCCTATCTGGGGACCATATATTAAATGGATTTTTGAGAACGGGGGCCGATTTCGAAGCTTGCTTCCGTCGCCCTATGCATTGACCCGATATGGCAGTATCTTCGGGTACAGTGCACCACCCCCTTACAGGGTTAAAAAGAAAGATTCCTACTTTCATTGCTACCTGCTTGCTGGCTAGCCAGCTAGCCAGCCCTGTGGGCCTTGCTGCTGCTGCTGCTGCAGCCAAAAAACAAAAGGTGGTGCTGCTGCTGCTTCTGCTTCTGCTTGTGTCTGGCCGCTGTTGGAGCGTCCAGGCACAGGACTTCTGCTGCTGCTGACTAAATGGCCTCCTTAATTGGATCATTTGAGTAGCCAGCACACCTGTGCAGGTAGGGCATGACATGATAGGCAGCTGCCTTGATAGCGGGTGGGTGCTGAATGTTCCTAATTGACAAAATAAGATTAATGCTTATGAAGAAATATAAAATCTCATCCCTTCCCCAATATCGCGCCACACCCCTACCCCTTAATTCCCTGGTTGAACTTGATGGACATATGTCTTTTTTCGACCGTACTAACTATGTAACTATGTAACATAACATGGGGGGGGGGGGGTCTCCTGGCTGTTCACACAGGTGTGTCATTGCTGTACATTGACCATGCATTGCTTCTGTGGTATTGCAAAGGCAAAGACAAATGCTTCCAGCCATCCATTGCACTAATGGATTGGTCATCAGCTGGCTGTCTATGTCCCGCATCAATATAGACCAAAGTACAGAGGGTTAGGCTATGCTATTGTGCACCTACCTGATGCATCAGAAGGTGCGAGGCCCTTGCTAAATTCTGTGCACAGACTTTGAGATCTATGCTTTAGACTGTATCTAAACCTGCTCCAACATGGACTGACATTCTGGCCTACTTTCAGCCGATGCGACTTGTCTGTCGCTGAACAGTCGCTTTTTATGTATTCAGCACCTATGTATAATGTTGTAAAAATGCTCTAGAAGCTAAAGTCGCAGAAATGTCACACATATTTGGCCTGCAACTTTCTGTGCGACAAATTCAGACAGGAAAAATCAGTATAAATCCTTAGAAAATTATCCCCCAGTGTCTCCATCTGCTGGCGGTATTGAATAAGCATTGCTGCACTGATGGGGTATGCATTAGACGAAAAAAAAGAAGAAAAAGAAGAATAATACGCCCAGAAAAGAGGCGAAAAGGAGAAAAACGTAAAAAAACGTGAAAAAAAAGTAAGAGGAAGAGAAGGGAAAAAAAGGTGGAAATGGGTTTAAAAGTGATTTCGGCGGAGAATATATATATATATATATATATATATATATATATATATATATATATATATACGCGCACACACACACATATATATAAACGTATTCTCCGTTGAGATATTGCAGCCGCTGCTGTGTCCAGGCCCAGGAGCCTTAGCACTGTGCTGTGATGTCACTCAATACCACTGACATCACTAGGTGTAAACAACATCTCTCCTTTGCTGTGTATGTGACTATGGAGCTGTTTGGTGATGTCGTCTATTATGGCCTTCATAGAAGCAACAGGAGATTGTTGCATCCATCTAGAACCCTCAGAACTACAGTGCTATGATGTCACTCACTTCCACAGGCCTTGCAGAGTGTAAACAACAACAACCCAGCTTTGTTGTGTATGTAACCATAGGGATTTGTGATGTCACCTAGAACCTTCACAGCAGCGACAGCTTTATGAGGAGCATCAGCACTGCTCTGCCTGAGCAGAACCATCACCGCCATAGGTTGTCAAATAACCCGGGTTTAACCCACACAGGTAAGTCCAATGGGGTGCAGGCATGTCCTCTATGCTTACAGCTTCCCGTGGGTGTTGGTTTGATACCGTTTGGGGACAGCCAAGGAGGCATCTGCAGGCAACAAAGGTAGGTGTGTGCTTGTGTGTGTGTTTCCTATGCAGATCCTAAGCCCAGTGTCACATGCAAGTAGGAGGAGTAAGAAGGGTTCCTGGCAAATCCGGGTTATGGATTGCATTTAAAAAGGCCCCGTGGGAGTGCAATGGGCCCCTGTCTTGCTGCTTAGCAATAATGGTATGGGTTTAGGTTCTGCTGTGTGTACTGGTGGTTGACTGCCCCCCAGCCCAGAGTGTGCATGGAAAATTGTCTGGCAGCCTCCCTGACAGCAAGCAGTGATAGTGCCCATGAAGGGGACCTTGTTGGGCCCGCCCCTTTCACGGTTATCGCTTCTCGGCCTTTTGGCTAAGATCAAGTGTAGTATCTGTTCTTATCAGTTTAATATCTGATACGTCCCCTATCTGGGGACCATATATTAAATGGATTTTTGAGAACGGGGGCCGATTTCGAAGCTTGCTTCCGTCGCCCTATGCATTGACCCGATATGGCAGTATCTTCGGGTACAGTGCACCACCCCCTTACAGGGTTAAAAAGAAAGATTCCTACTTTCATTGCTACCTGCTTGCTGGCTAGCCAGCTAGCCAGCCCTGTGGGCCTTGCTGCTGCTGCTGCTGCAGCCAAAAAACAAAAGGTGGTGCTGCTGCTGCTTCTGCTTCTGCTTGTGTCTGGCCGCTGTTGGAGCGTCCAGGCACAGGACTTCTGCTGCTGCTGACTAAATGGCCTCCTTAATTGGATCATTTGAGTAGCCAGCACACCTGTGCAGGTAGGGCATGACATGATAGGCAGCTGCCTTGATAGCGGGTGGGTGCTGAATGTTCCTAATTGACAAAATAAGATTAATGCTTATGAAGAAATATAAAATCTCATCCCTTCCCCAATATCGCGCCACACCCCTACCCCTTAATTCCCTGGTTGAACTTGATGGACATATGTCTTTTTTCGACCGTACTAACTATGTAACTATGTAACATAACATGGGGGGGGGGGGTCTCCTGGCTGTTCACACAGGTGTGTCATTGCTGTACATTGACCATGCATTGCTTCTGTGGTATTGCAAAGGCAAAGACAAATGCTTCCAGCCATCCATTGCACTAATGGATTGGTCATCAGCTGGCTGTCTATGTCCCGCATCAATATAGACCAAAGTACAGAGGGTTAGGCTATGCTATTGTGCACCTACCTGATGCATCAGAAGGTGCGAGGCCCTTGCTAAATTCTGTGCACAGACTTTGAGATCTATGCTTTAGACTGTATCTAAACCTGCTCCAACATGGACTGACATTCTGGCCTACTTTCAGCCGATGCGACTTGTCTGTCGCTGAACAGTCGCTTTTTATGTATTCAGCACCTATGTATAATGTTGTAAAAATGCTCTAGAAGCTAAAGTCGCAGAAATGTCACACATATTTGGCCTGCAACTTTCTGTGCGACAAATTCAGACAGGAAAAATCAGTATAAATCCTTAGAAAATTATCCCCCAGTGTCTCCATCTGCTGGCGGTATTGAATAAGCATTGCTGCACTGATGGGGTATGCATTAGACGAAAAAAAAGAAGAAAAAGAAGAATAATCCGCCCAGAAAAGAGGCGAAAAGGAGAAAAACGTAAAAAAACGTGAAAAAAAAGTAAGAGGAAGAGAAGGGAAAAAAAGGTGGAAATGGGTTTAAAAGTGATTTCGGCGGAGAAATATATATATATATATATATATATATATATATATATATATATATACGCGCACACACACACATATATATAAACGTATTCTCCGTTGAGATATTGCAGCCGCTGCTGTGTCCAGGCCCAGGAGCCTTAGCACTGTGCTGTGATGTCACTCAATACCACTGACATCACTAGGTGTAAACAACATCTCTCCTTTGCTGTGTATGTGACTATGGAGCTGTTTGGTGATGTCGTCTATTATGGCCTTCATAGAAGCAACAGGAGATTGTTGCATCCATCTAGAACCCTCAGAACTACAGTGCTATGATGTCACTCACTTCCACAGGCCTTGCAGAGTGTAAACAACAACAACCCAGCTTTGTTGTGTATGTAACCATAGGGATTTGTGATGTCACCTAGAACCTTCACAGCAGCGACAGCTTTATGAGGAGCATCAGCACTGCTCTGCCTGAGCAGAACCATCACCGCCATAGGTTGTCAAATAACCCGGGTTTAACCCACACAGGTAAGTCCAATGGGGTGCAGGCATGTCCTCTATGCTTACAGCTTCCCGTGGGTGTTGGTTTGATACCGTTTGGGGACAGCCAAGGAGGCATCTGCAGGCAACAAAGGTAGGTGTGTGCTTGTGTGTGTGTTTCCTATGCAGATCCTAAGCCCAGTGTCACATGCAAGTAGGAGGAGTAAGAAGGGTTCCTGGCAAATCCGGGTTATGGATTGCATTTAAAAAGGCCCCGTGGGAGTGCAATGGGCCCCTGTCTTGCTGCTTAGCAATAATGGTATGGGTTTAGGTTCTGCTGTGTGTACTGGTGGTTGACTGCCCCCCAGCCCAGAGTGTGCATGGAAAATTGTCTGGCAGCCTCCCTGACAGCAAGCAGTGATAGTGCCCATGAAGGGGACCTTGTTGGGCCCGCCCCTTTCACGGTTATCGCTTCTCGGCCTTTTGGCTAAGATCAAGTGTAGTATCTGTTCTTATCAGTTTAATATCTGATACGTCCCCTATCTGGGGACCATATATTAAATGGATTTTTGAGAACGGGGGCCGATTTCGAAGCTTGCTTCCGTCGCCCTATGCATTGACCCGATATGGCAGTATCTTCGGGTACAGTGCACCACCCCCTTACAGGGTTAAAAAGAAAGATTCCTACTTTCATTGCTACCTGCTTGCTGGCTAGCCAGCTAGCCAGCCCTGTGGGCCTTGCTGCTGCTGCTGCTGCAGCCAAAAAACAAAAGGTGGTGCTGCTGCTGCTTCTGCTTCTGCTTGTGTCTGGCCGCTGTTGGAGCGTCCAGGCACAGGACTTCTGCTGCTGCTGACTAAATGGCCTCCTTAATTGGATCATTTGAGTAGCCAGCACACCTGTGCAGGTAGGGCATGACATGATAGGCAGCTGCCTTGATAGCGGGTGGGTGCTGAATGTTCCTAATTGACAAAATAAGATTAATGCTTATGAAGAAATATAAAATCTCATCCCTTCCCCAATATCGCGCCACACCCCTACCCCTTAATTCCCTGGTTGAACTTGATGGACATATGTCTTTTTTCGACCGTACTAACTATGTAACTATGTAACATAACATGGGGGGGGGGGGGTCTCCTGGCTGTTCACACAGGTGTGTCATTGCTGTACATTGACCATGCATTGCTTCTGTGGTATTGCAAAGGCAAAGACAAATGCTTCCAGCGCCATCCATTGCACTAATGGATTGGTCATCAGCTGGCTGTCTATGTCCCGCATCAATATAGACCAAAGTACAGAGGGTTAGGCTATGCTATTGTGCACCTACCTGATGCATCAGAAGGTGCGAGGCCCTTGCTAAATTCTGTGCACAGACTTTGAGATCTATGCTTTAGACTGTATCTAAACCTGCTCCAACATGGACTGACATTCTGGCCTACTTTCAGCCGATGCGACTTGTCTGTCGCTGAACAGTCGCTTTTTATGTATTCAGCACCTATGTATAATGTTGTAAAAATGCTCTAGAAGCTAAAGTCGCAGAAATGTCACACATATTTGGCCTGCAACTTTCTGTGCGACAAATTCAGACAGGAAAAATCAGTATAAATCCTTAGAAAATTATCCCCCAGTGTCTCCATCTGCTGGCGGTATTGAATAAGCATTGCTGCACTGATGGGGTATGCATTAGACGAAAAAAAAGAAGAAAAAGAAGAATAATACGCCCAGAAAAGAGGCGAAAAGGAGAAAAACGTAAAAAAACGTGAAAAAAAAGTAAGAGGAAGAGAAGGGAAAAAAAGGTGGAAATGGGTTTAAAAGTGATTTCGGCGGAGAAATATATATATATATATATATATATATATATATATATATATACGCGCACACACACACATATATATAAACGTATTCTCCGTTGAGATATTGCAGCCGCTGCTGTGTCCAGGCCCAGGAGCCTTAGCACTGTGCTGTGATGTCACTCAATACCACTGACATCACTAGGTGTAAACAACATCTCTCCTTTGCTGTGTATGTGACTATGGAGCTGTTTGGTGATGTCGTCTATTATGGCCTTCATAGAAGCAACAGGAGATTGTTGCATCCATCTAGAACCCTCAGAACTACAGTGCTATGATGTCACTCACTTCCACAGGCCTTGCAGAGTGTAAACAACAACAACCCAGCTTTGTTGTGTATGTAACCATAGGGATTTGTGATGTCACCTAGAACCTTCACAGCAGCGACAGCTTTATGAGGAGCATCAGCACTGCTCTGCCTGAGCAGAACCATCACCGCCATAGGTTGTCAAATAACCCGGGTTTAACCCACACAGGTAAGTCCAATGGGGTGCAGGCATGTCCTCTATGCTTACAGCTTCCCGTGGGTGTTGGTTTGATACCGTTTGGGGACAGCCAAGGAGGCATCTGCAGGCAACAAAGGTAGGTGTGTGCTTGTGTGTGTGTTTCCTATGCAGATCCTAAGCCCAGTGTCACATGCAAGTAGGAGGAGTAAGAAGGGTTCCTGGCAAATCCGGGTTATGGATTGCATTTAAAAAGGCCCCGTGGGAGTGCAATGGGCCCCTGTCTTGCTGCTTAGCAATAATGGTATGGGTTTAGGTTCTGCTGTGTGTACTGGTGGTTGACTGCCCCCCAGCCCAGAGTGTGCATGGAAAATTGTCTGGCAGCCTCCCTGACAGCAAGCAGTGATAGTGCCCATGAAGGGGACCTTGTTGGGCCCGCCCCTTTCACGGTTATCGCTTCTCGGCCTTTTGGCTAAGATCAAGTGTAGTATCTGTTCTTATCAGTTTAATATCTGATACGTCCCCTATCTGGGGACCATATATTAAATGGATTTTTGAGAACGGGGGCCGATTTCGAAGCTTGCTTCCGTCGCCCTATGCATTGACCCGATATGGCAGTATCTTCGGGTACAGTGCACCACCCCCTTACAGGGTTAAAAAGAAAGATTCCTACTTTCATTGCTACCTGCTTGCTGGCTAGCCAGCTAGCCAGCCCTGTGGGCCTTGCTGCTGCTGCTGCTGCAGCCAAAAAACAAAAGGTGGTGCTGCTGCTGCTTCTGCTTCTGCTTGTGTCTGGCCGCTGTTGGAGCGTCCAGGCACAGGACTTCTGCTGCTGCTGACTAAATGGCCTCCTTAATTGGATCATTTGAGTAGCCAGCACACCTGTGCAGGTAGGGCATGACATGATAGGCAGCTGCCTTGATAGCGGGTGGGTGCTGAATGTTCCTAATTGACAAAATAAGATTAATGCTTATGAAGAAATATAAAATCTCATCCCTTCCCCAATATCGCGCCACACCCCTACCCCTTAATTCCCTGGTTGAACTTGATGGACATATGTCTTTTTTCGACCGTACTAACTATGTAACTATGTAACATAACATGGGGGGGGGGGGGTCTCCTGGCTGTTCACACAGGTGTGTCATTGCTGTACATTGACCATGCATTGCTTCTGTGGTATTGCAAAGGCAAAGACAAATGCTTCCAGCCATCCATTGCACTAATGGATTGGTCATCAGCTGGCTGTCTATGTCCCGCATCAATATAGACCAAAGTACAGAGGGTTAGGCTATGCTATTGTGCACCTACCTGATGCATCAGAAGGTGCGAGGCCCTTGCTAAATTCTGTGCACAGACTTTGAGATCTATGCTTTAGACTGTATCTAAACCTGCTCCAACATGGACTGACATTCTGGCCTACTTTCAGCCGATGCGACTTGTCTGTCGCTGAACAGTCGCTTTTTATGTATTCAGCACCTATGTATAATGTTGTAAAAATGCTCTAGAAGCTAAAGTCGCAGAAATGTCACACATATTTGGCCTGCAACTTTCTGTGCGACAAATTCAGACAGGAAAAATCAGTATAAATCCTTAGAAAATTATCCCCCAGTGTCTCCATCTGCTGGCGGTATTGAATAAGCATTGCTGCACTGATGGGGTATGCATTAGACGAAAAAAAAGAAGAAAAAGAAGAATAATACGCCCAGAAAAGAGGCGAAAAGGAGAAAAACGTAAAAAAACGTGAAAAAAAAGTAAGAGGAAGAGAAGGGAAAAAAAGGTGGAAATGGGTTTAAAAGTGATTTCGGCGGAGAAATATATATATATATATATATATATATATATATATATATATATATATATACGCGCACACACACACATATATATAAACGTATTCTCCGTTGAGATATTGCAGCCGCTGCTGTGTCCAGGCCCAGGAGCCTTAGCACTGTGCTGTGATGTCACTCAATACCACTGACATCACTAGGTGTAAACAACATCTCTCCTTTGCTGTGTATGTGACTATGGAGCTGTTTGGTGATGTCGTCTATTATGGCCTTCATAGAAGCAACAGGAGATTGTTGCATCCATCTAGAACCCTCAGAACTACAGTGCTATGATGTCACTCACTTCCACAGGCCTTGCAGAGTGTAAACAACAACAACCCAGCTTTGTTGTGTATGTAACCATAGGGATTTGTGATGTCACCTAGAACCTTCACAGCAGCGACAGCTTTATGAGGAGCATCAGCACTGCTCTGCCTGAGCAGAACCATCACCGCCATAGGTTGTCAAATAACCCGGGTTTAACCCACACAGGTAAGTCCAATGGGGTGCAGGCATGTCCTCTATGCTTACAGCTTCCCGTGGGTGTTGGTTTGATACCGTTTGGGGACAGCCAAGGAGGCATCTGCAGGCAACAAAGGTAGGTGTGTGCTTGTGTGTGTGTTTCCTATGCAGATCCTAAGCCCAGTGTCACATGCAAGTAGGAGGAGTAAGAAGGGTTCCTGGCAAATCCGGGTTATGGATTGCATTTAAAAAGGCCCCGTGGGAGTGCAATGGGCCCCTGTCTTGCTGCTTAGCAATAATGGTATGGGTTTAGGTTCTGCTGTGTGTACTGGTGGTTGACTGCCCCCCAGCCCAGAGTGTGCATGGAAAATTGTCTGGCAGCCTCCCTGACAGCAAGCAGTGATAGTGCCCATGAAGGGGACCTTGTTGGGCCCGCCCCTTTCACGGTTATCGCTTCTCGGCCTTTTGGCTAAGATCAAGTGTAGTATCTGTTCTTATCAGTTTAATATCTGATACGTCCCCTATCTGGGGACCATATATTAAATGGATTTTTGAGAACGGGGGCCGATTTCGAAGCTTGCTTCCGTCGCCCTATGCATTGACCCGATATGGCAGTATCTTCGGGTACAGTGCACCACCCCCTTACAGGGTTAAAAAGAAAGATTCCTACTTTCATTGCTACCTGCTTGCTGGCTAGCCAGCTAGCCAGCCCTGTGGGCCTTGCTGCTGCTGCTGCTGCAGCCAAAAAACAAAAGGTGGTGCTGCTGCTGCTTCTGCTTCTGCTTGTGTCTGGCCGCTGTTGGAGCGTCCAGGCACAGGACTTCTGCTGCTGCTGACTAAATGGCCTCCTTAATTGGATCATTTGAGTAGCCAGCACACCTGTGCAGGTAGGGCATGACATGATAGGCAGCTGCCTTGATAGCGGGTGGGTGCTGAATGTTCCTAATTGACAAAATAAGATTAATGCTTATGAAGAAATATAAAATCTCATCCCTTCCCCAATATCGCGCCACACCCCTACCCCTTAATTCCCTGGTTGAACTTGATGGACATATGTCTTTTTTCGACCGTACTAACTATGTAACTATGTAACATAACATGGGGGGGGGGTCTCCTGGCTGTTCACACAGGTGTGTCATTGCTGTACATTGACCATGCATTGCTTCTGTGGTATTGCAAAGGCAAAGACAAATGCTTCCAGCCATCCATTGCACTAATGGATTGGTCATCAGCTGGCTGTCTATGTCCCGCATCAATATAGACCAAAGTACAGAGGGTTAGGCTATGCTATTGTGCACCTACCTGATGCATCAGAAGGTGCGAGGCCCTTGCTAAATTCTGTGCACAGACTTTGAGATCTATGCTTTAGACTGTATCTAAACCTGCTCCAACATGGACTGACATTCTGGCCTACTTTCAGCCGATGCGACTTGTCTGTCGCTGAACAGTCGCTTTTTATGTATTCAGCACCTATGTATAATGTTGTAAAAATGCTCTAGAAGCTAAAGTCGCAGAAATGTCACACATATTTGGCCTGCAACTTTCTGTGCGACAAATTCAGACAGGAAAAATCAGTATAAATCCTTAGAAAATTATCCCCCAGTGTCTCCATCTGCTGGCGGTATTGAATAAGCATTGCTGCACTGATGGGGTATGCATTAGACGAAAAAAAAGAAGAAAAAGAAGAATAATACGCCCAGAAAAGAGGCGAAAAGGAGAAAAACGTAAAAAAACGTGAAAAAAAAGTAAGAGGAAGAGAAGGGAAAAAAAGGTGGAAATGGGTTTAAAAGTGATTTCGGCGGAGAAATATATATATATATATATATATATATATATATATATATATATATACGCGCACACACACACATATATATAAACGTATTCTCCGTTGAGATATTGCAGCCGCTGCTGTGTCCAGGCCCAGGAGCCTTAGCACTGTGCTGTGATGTCACTCAATACCACTGACATCACTAGGTGTAAACAACATCTCTCCTTTGCTGTGTATGTGACTATGGAGCTGTTTGGTGATGTCGTCTATTATGGCCTTCATAGAAGCAACAGGAGATTGTTGCATCCATCTAGAACCCTCAGAACTACAGTGCTATGATGTCACTCACTTCCACAGGCCTTGCAGAGTGTAAACAACAACAACCCAGCTTTGTTGTGTATGTAACCATAGGGATTTGTGATGTCACCTAGAACCTTCACAGCAGCGACAGCTTTATGAGGAGCATCAGCACTGCTCTGCCTGAGCAGAACCATCACCGCCATAGGTTGTCAAATAACCCGGGTTTAACCCACACAGGTAAGTCCAATGGGGTGCAGGCATGTCCTCTATGCTTACAGCTTCCCGTGGGTGTTGGTTTGATACCGTTTGGGGACAGCCAAGGAGGCATCTGCAGGCAACAAAGGTAGGTGTGTGCTTGTGTGTGTGTTTCCTATGCAGATCCTAAGCCCAGTGTCACATGCAAGTAGGAGGAGTAAGAAGGGTTCCTGGCAAATCCGGGTTATGGATTGCATTTAAAAAGGCCCCGTGGGAGTGCAATGGGCCCCTGTCTTGCTGCTTAGCAATAATGGTATGGGTTTAGGTTCTGCTGTGTGTACTGGTGGTTGACTGCCCCCCAGCCCAGAGTGTGCATGGAAAATTGTCTGGCAGCCTCCCTGACAGCAAGCAGTGATAGTGCCCATGAAGGGGACCTTGTTGGGCCCGCCCCTTTCACGGTTATCGCTTCTCGGCCTTTTGGCTAAGATCAAGTGTAGTATCTGTTCTTATCAGTTTAATATCTGATACGTCCCCTATCTGGGGACCATATATTAAATGGATTTTTGAGAACGGGGGCCGATTTCGAAGCTTGCTTCCGTCGCCCTATGCATTGACCCGATATGGCAGTATCTTCGGGTACAGTGCACCACCCCCTTACAGGGTTAAAAAGAAAGATTCCTACTTTCATTGCTACCTGCTTGCTGGCTAGCCAGCTAGCCAGCCCTGTGGGCCTTGCTGCTGCTGCTGCTGCAGCCAAAAAACAAAAGGTGGTGCTGCTGCTGCTTCTGCTTCTGCTTGTGTCTGGCCGCTGTTGGAGCGTCCAGGCACAGGACTTCTGCTGCTGCTGACTAAATGGCCTCCTTAATTGGATCATTTGAGTAGCCAGCACACCTGTGCAGGTAGGGCATGACATGATAGGCAGCTGCCTTGATAGCGGGTGGGTGCTGAATGTTCCTAATTGACAAAATAAGATTAATGCTTATGAAGAAATATAAAATCTCATCCCTTCCCCAATATCGCGCCACACCCCTACCCCTTAATTCCCTGGTTGAACTTGATGGACATATGTCTTTTTTCGACCGTACTAACTATGTAACTATGTAACATAACATGGGGGGGGGGGGTCTCCTGGCTGTTCACACAGGTGTGTCATTGCTGTACATTGACCATGCATTGCTTCTGTTTAACCCACACAGGTAAGTCCAATGGGGTGCAGGCATGTCCTCTATGCTTACAGCTTCCCGTGGGTGTTGGTTTGATACCGTTTGGGGACAGCCAAGGAGGCATCTGCAGGCAACAAAGGTAGGTGTGTGCTTGTGTGTGTGTTTCCTATGCAGATCCTAAGCCCAGTGTCACATGCAAGTAGGAGGAGTAAGAAGGGTTCCTGGCAAATCCGGGTTATGGATTGCATTTAAAAAGGCCCCGTGGGAGTGCAATGGGCCCCTGTCTTGCTGCTTAGCAATAATGGTATGGGTTTAGGTTCTGCTGTGTGTACTGGTGGTTGACTGCCCCCCAGCCCAGAGTGTGCATGGAAAATTGTCTGGCAGCCTCCCTGACAGCAAGCAGTGATAGTGCCCATGAAGGGGACCTTGTTGGGCCCGCCCCTTTCACGGTTATCGCTTCTCGGCCTTTTGGCTAAGATCAAGTGTAGTATCTGTTCTTATCAGTTTAATATCTGATACGTCCCCTATCTGGGGACCATATATTAAATGGATTTTTGAGAACGGGGGCCGATTTCGAAGCTTGCTTCCGTCGCCCTATGCATTGACCCGATATGGCAGTATCTTCGGGTACAGTGCACCACCCCCTTACAGGGTTAAAAAGAAAGATTCCTACTTTCATTGCTACCTGCTTGCTGGCTAGCCAGCTAGCCAGCCCTGTGGGCCTTGCTGCTGCTGCTGCTGCAGCCAAAAAACAAAAGGTGGTGCTGCTGCTGCTTCTGCTTCTGCTTGTGTCTGGCCGCTGTTGGAGCGTCCAGGCACAGGACTTCTGCTGCTGCTGACTAAATGGCCTCCTTAATTGGATCATTTGAGTAGCCAGCACACCTGTGCAGGTAGGGCATGACATGATAGGCAGCTGCCTTGATAGCGGGTGGGTGCTGAATGTTCCTAATTGACAAAATAAGATTAATGCTTATGAAGAAATATAAAATCTCATCCCTTCCCCAATATCGCGCCACACCCCTACCCCTTAATTCCCTGGTTGAACTTGATGGACATATGTCTTTTTTCGACCGTACTAACTATGTAACTATGTAACATAACATGGGGGGGGGGGGGGGTCTCCTGGCTGTTCACACAGGTGTGTCATTGCTGTACATTGACCATGCATTGCTTCTGTGGTATTGCAAAGGCAAAGACAAATGCTTCCAGCCATCCATTGCACTAATGGATTGGTCATCAGCTGGCTGTCTATGTCCCGCATCAATATAGACCAAAGTACAGAGGGTTAGGCTATGCTATTGTGCACCTACCTGATGCATCAGAAGGTGCGAGGCCCTTGCTAAATTCTGTGCACAGACTTTGAGATCTATGCTTTAGACTGTATCTAAACCTGCTCCAACATGGACTGACATTCTGGCCTACTTTCAGCCGATGCGACTTGTCTGTCGCTGAACAGTCGCTTTTTATGTATTCAGCACCTATGTATAATGTTGTAAAAATGCTCTAGAAGCTAAAGTCGCAGAAATGTCACACATATTTGGCCTGCAACTTTCTGTGCGACAAATTCAGACAGGAAAAATCAGTATAAATCCTTAGAAAATTATCCCCCAGTGTCTCCATCTGCTGGCGGTATTGAATAAGCATTGCTGCACTGATGGGGTATGCATTAGACGAAAAAAAAGAAGAAAAAGAAGAATAATACGCCCAGAAAAGAGGCGAAAAGGAGAAAAACGTAAAAAAACGTGAAAAAAAAGTAAGAGGAAGAGAAGGGAAAAAAAGGTGGAAATGGGTTTAAAAGTGATTTCGGCGGAGAAATATATATATATTTAGGTTTAGGTTCTGCTGTGTGTACTGGTGGTTGACTGCCCCCCAGCCCAGAGTGTGCATGGAAAATTGTCTGGCAGCCTCCCTGACAGCAAGCAGTGATAGTGCCCATGAAGGGGACCTTGTTGGGCCCGCCCCTTTCACGGTTATCGCTTCTCGGCCTTTTGGCTAAGATCAAGTGTAGTATCTGTTCTTATCAGTTTAATATCTGATACGTCCCCTATCTGGGGACCATATATTAAATGGATTTTTGAGAACGGGGGCCGATTTCGAAGCTTGCTTCCGTCGCCCTATGCATTGACCCGATATGGCAGTATCTTCGGGTACAGTGCACCACCCCCTTACAGGGTTAAAAAGAAAGATTCCTACTTTCATTGCTACCTGCTTGCTGGCTAGCCAGCTAGCCAGCCCTGTGGGCCTTGCTGCTGCTGCTGCTGCAGCCAAAAAACAAAAGGTGGTGCTGCTGCTGCTTCTGCTTCTGCTTGTGTCTGGCCGCTGTTGGAGCGTCCAGGCACAGGACTTCTGCTGCTGCTGACTAAATGGCCTCCTTAATTGGATCATTTGAGTAGCCAGCACACTTGTGCAGGTAGGGCATGACATGATAGGCAGCTGCCTTGATAGCGGGTGGGTGCTGAATGTTCCTAATTGACAAAATAAGATTAATGCTTATGAAGAAATATAAAATCTCATCCCTTCCCCAATATCGCGCCACACCCCTACCCCTTAATTCCCTGGTTGAACTTGATGGACATATGTCTTTTTTCGACCGTACTAACTATGTAACTATGTAACATAACATGGGGGGGGGGGGGGGGGGGGGGTCTCCTGGCTGTTCACACAGGTGTGTCATTGCTGTACATTGACCATGCATTGCTTCTGTGGTATTGCAAAGGCAAAGACAAATGCTTCCAGCCATCCATTGCACTAATGGATTGGTCATCAGCTGGCTGTCTATGTCCCGCATCAATATAGACCAAAGTACAGAGGGTTAGGCTATGCTATTGTGCACCTACCTGATGCATCAGAAGGTGCGAGGCCCTTGCTAAATTCTGTGCACAAACTTTGAGATCTATGCTTTAGACTGTATCTAAACCTGCTCCAACATGGACTGACATTCTGGCCTACTTTCAGCCGATGCGACTTGTCTGTCGCTGAACAGTCGCTTTTTATGTATTCAGCACCTATGTATAATGTTGTAAAAATGCTCTAGAAGCTAAAGTCGCAGAAATGTCACACATATTTGGCCTGCAACTTTCTGTGCGACAAATTCAGACAGGAAAAATCAGTATAAATCCTTAGAAAATTATCCCCCAGTGTCTCCATCTGCTGGCGGTATTGAATAAGCATTGCTGCACTGATGGGGTATGCATTAGACGAAAAAAAAGAAGAAAAAGAAGAATAATCCGCCCAGAAAAGAGGCGAAAAGGAGAAAAACGTAAAAAAACGTGAAAAAAAAGTAAGAGGAAGAGAAGGGAAAAAAAGGTGGAAATGGGTTTAAAAGTGATTTCGGCGGAGAAATATATATATATATATATATATATATATATATATATATATATACGCGCACACACACACATATATATAAACGTATTCTCCGTTGAGATATTGCAGCCGCTGCTGTGTCCAGGCCCAGGAGCCTTAGCACTGTGCTGTGATGTCACTCAATACCACTGACATCACTAGGTGTAAACAACATCTCTCCTTTGCTGTGTATGTGACTATGGAGCTGTTTGGTGATGTCGTCTATTATGGCCTTCATAGAAGCAACAGGAGATTGTTGCATCCATCTAGAACCCTCAGAACTACAGTGCTATGATGTCACTCACTTCCACAGGCCTTGCAGAGTGTAAACAACAACAACCCAGCTTTGTTGTGTATGTAACCATAGGGATTTGTGATGTCACCTAGAACCTTCACAGCAGCGACAGCTTTATGAGGAGCATCAGCACTGCTCTGCCTGAGCAGAACCATCACCGCCATAGGTTGTCAAATAACCCGGGTTTAACCCACACAGGTAAGTCCAATGGGGTGCAGGCATGTCCTCTATGCTTACAGCTTCCCGTGGGTGTTGGTTTGATACCGTTTGGGGACAGCCAAGGAGGCATCTGCAGGCAACAAAGGTAGGTGTGTGCTTGTGTGTGTGTTTCCTATGCAGATCCTAAGCCCAGTGTCACATGCAAGTAGGAGGAGTAAGAAGGGTTCCTGGCAAATCCGGGTTATGGATTGCATTTAAAAAGGCCCCGTGGGAGTGCAATGGGCCCCTGTCTTGCTGCTTAGCAATAATGGTATGGGTTTAGGTTCTGCTGTGTGTACTGGTGGTTGACTGCCCCCCAGCCCAGAGTGTGCATGGAAAATTGTCTGGCAGCCTCCCTGACAGCAAGCAGTGATAGTGCCCATGAAGGGGACCTTGTTGGGCCCGCCCCTTTCACGGTTATCGCTTCTCGGCCTTTTGGCTAAGATCAAGTGTAGTATCTGTTCTTATCAGTTTAATATCTGATACGTCCCCTATCTGGGGACCATATATTAAATGGATTTTTGAGAACGGGGGCCGATTTCGAAGCTTGCTTCCGTCGCCCTATGCATTGACCCGATATGGCAGTATCTTCGGGTACAGTGCACCACCCCCTTACAGGGTTAAAAAGAAAGATTCCTACTTTCATTGCTACCTGCTTGCTGGCTAGCCAGCTAGCCAGCCCTGTGGGCCTTGCTGCTGCTGCTGCTGCAGCCAAAAAACAAAAGGTGGTGCTGCTGCTGCTTCTGCTTGTGTCTGGCCGCTGTTGGAGCGTCCAGGCACAGGACTTCTGCTGCTGCTGACTAAATGGCCTCCTTAATTGGATCATTTGAGTAGCCAGCACACCTGTGCAGGTAGGGCATGACATGATAGGCAGCTGCCTTGATAGCGGGTGGGTGCTGAATGTTCCTAATTGACAAAATAAGATTAATGCTTATGAAGAAATATAAAATCTCATCCCTTCCCCAATATCGCGCCACACCCCTACCCCTTAATTCCCTGGTTGAACTTGATGGACATATGTCTTTTTTCGACCGTACTAACTATGTAACTATGTAACATAACATGGGGGGGGGGGGGTCTCCTGGCTGTTCACACAGGTGTGTCATTGCTGTACATTGACCATGCATTGCTTCTGTGGTATTGCAAAGGCAAAGACAAATGCTTCCAGCCATCCATTGCACTAATGGATTGGTCATCAGCTGGCTGTCTATGTCCCGCATCAATATAGACCAAAGTACAGAGGGTTAGGCTATGCTATTGTGCACCTACCTGATGCATCAGAAGGTGCGAGGCCCTTGCTAAATTCTGTGCACAGACTTTGAGATCTATGCTTTAGACTGTATCTAAACCTGCTCCAACATGGACTGACATTCTGGCCTACTTTCAGCCGATGCGACTTGTCTGTCGCTGAACAGTCGCTTTTTATGTATTCAGCACCTATGTATAATGTTGTAAAAATGCTCTAGAAGCTAAAGTCGCAGAAATGTCACACATATTTGGCCTGCAACTTTCTGTGCGACAAATTCAGACAGGAAAAATCAGTATAAATCCTTAGAAAATTATCCCCCAGTGTCTCCATCTGCTGGCGGTATTGAATAAGCATTGCTGCACTGATGGGGTATGCATTAGACGAAAAAAAAGAAGAAAAAGAAGAATAATACGCCCAGAAAAGAGGCGAAAAGGAGAAAAACGTAAAAAAACGTGAAAAAAAAGTAAGAGGAAGAGAAGGGAAAAAAAGGTGGAAATGGGTTTAAAAGTGATTTCGGCGGAGAAATATATATATATATATATATATATATATATATATATATATACGCGCACACACACACATATATATAAACGTATTCTCCGTTGAGATATTGCAGCCGCTGCTGTGTCCAGGCCCAGGAGCCTTAGCACTGTGCTGTGATGTCACTCAATACCACTGACATCACTAGGTGTAAACAACATCTCTCCTTTGCTGTGTATGTGACTATGGAGCTGTTTGGTGATGTCGTCTATTATGGCCTTCATAGAAGCAACAGGAGATTGTTGCATCCATCTAGAACCCTCAGAACTACAGTGCTATGATGTCACTCACTTCCACAGGCCTTGCAGAGTGTAAACAACAACAACCCAGCTTTGTTGTGTATGTAACCATAGGGATTTGTGATGTCACCTAGAACCTTCACAGCAGCGACAGCTTTATGAGGAGCATCAGCACTGCTCTGCCTGAGCAGAACCATCACCGCCATAGGTTGTCAAATAACCCGGGTTTAACCCACACAGGTAAGTCCAATGGGGTGCAGGCATGTCCTCTATGCTTACAGCTTCCCGTGGGTGTTGGTTTGATACCGTTTGGGGACAGCCAAGGAGGCATCTGCAGGCAACAAAGGTAGGTGTGTGCTTGTGTGTGTGTTTCCTATGCAGATCCTAAGCCCAGTGTCACATGCAAGTAGGAGGAGTAAGAAGGGTTCCTGGCAAATCCGGGTTATGGATTGCATTTAAAAAGGCCCCGTGGGAGTGCAATGGGCCCCTGTCTTGCTGCTTAGCAATAATGGTATGGGTTTAGGTTCTGCTGTGTGTACTGGTGGTTGACTGCCCCCCAGCCCAGAGTGTGCATGGAAAATTGTCTGGCAGCCTCCCTGACAGCAAGCAGTGATAGTGCCCATGAAGGGGACCTTGTTGGGCCCGCCCCTTTCACGGTTATCGCTTCTCGGCCTTTTGGCTAAGATCAAGTGTAGTATCTGTTCTTATCAGTTTAATATCTGATACGTCCCCTATCTGGGGACCATATATTAAATGGATTTTTGAGAACGGGGGCCGATTTCGAAGCTTGCTTCCGTCGCCCTATGCATTGACCCGATATGGCAGTATCTTCGGGTACAGTGCACCACCCCCTTACAGGGTTAAAAAGAAAGATTCCTACTTTCATTGCTACCTGCTTGCTGGCTAGCCAGCTAGCCAGCCCTGTGGGCCTTGCTGCTGCTGCTGCTGCAGCCAAAAAACAAAAGGTGGTGCTGCTGCTGCTTCTGCTTCTGCTTGTGTCTGGCCGCTGTTGGAGCGTCCAGGCACAGGACTTCTGCTGCTGCTGACTAAATGGCCTCCTTAATTGGATCATTTGAGTAGCCAGCACACCTGTGCAGGTAGGGCATGACATGATAGGCAGCTGCCTTGATAGCGGGTGGGTGCTGAATGTTCCTAATTGACAAAATAAGATTAATGCTTATGAAGAAATATAAAATCTCATCCCTTCCCCAATATCGCGCCACACCCCTACCCCTTAATTCCCTGGTTGAACTTGATGGACATATGTCTTTTTTCGACCGTACTAACTATGTAACTATGTAACATAACATGGGGGGGGGGGGGGGGGGGTCTCCTGGCTGTTCACACAGGTGTGTCATTGCTGTACATTGACCATGCATTGCTTCTGTGGTATTGCAAAGGCAAAGACAAATGCTTCCAGCCATCCATTGCACTAATGGATTGGTCATCAGCTGGCTGTCTATGTCCCGCATCAATATAGACCAAAGTACAGAGGGTTAGGCTATGCTATTGTGCACCTACCTGATGCATCAGAAGGTGCGAGGCCCTTGCTAAATTCTGTGCACAGACTTTGAGATCTATGCTTTAGACTGTATCTAAACCTGCTCCAACATGGACTGACATTCTGGCCTACTTTCAGCCGATGCGACTTGTCTGTCGCTGAACAGTCGCTTTTTATGTATTCAGCACCTATGTATAATGTTGTAAAAATGCTCTAGAAGCTAAAGTCGCAGAAATGTCACACATATTTGGCCTGCAACTTTCTGTGCGACAAATTCAGACAGGAAAAATCAGTATAAATCCTTAGAAAATTATCCCCCAGTGTCTCCATCTGCTGGCGGTATTGAATAAGCATTGCTGCACTGATGGGGTATGCATTAGACGAAAAAAAAGAAGAAAAAGAAGAATAATACGCCCAGAAAAGAGGCGAAAAGGAGAAAAACGTAAAAAAACGGTGAAAAAAAAGTAAGAGGAAGAGAAGGGAAAAAAAGGTGGAAATGGGTTTAAAAGTGATTTCGGCGGAGAAATATATATATATATATATATATATATATATATATATATATATATATACGCGCACACACACACATATATATAAACGTATTCTCCGTTGAGATATTGCAGCCGCTGCTGTGTCCAGGCCCAGGAGCCTTAGCACTGTGCTGTGATGTCACTCAATACCACTGACATCACTAGGTGTAAACAACATCTCTCCTTTGCTGTGTATGTGACTATGGAGCTGTTTGGTGATGTCGTCTATTATGGCCTTCATAGAAGCAACAGGAGATTGTTGCATCCATCTAGAACCCTCAGAACTACAGTGCTATGATGTCACTCACTTCCACAGGCCTTGCAGAGTGTAAACAACAACAACCCAGCTTTGTTGTGTATGTAACCATAGGGATTTGTGATGTCACCTAGAACCTTCACAGCAGCGACAGCTTTATGAGGAGCATCAGCACTGCTCTGCCTGAGCAGAACCATCACCGCCATAGGTTGTCAAATAACCCGGGTTTAACCCACACAGGTAAGTCCAATGGGGTGCAGGCATGTCCTCTATGCTTACAGCTTCCCGTGGGTGTTGGTTTGATACCGTTTGGGGACAGCCAAGGAGGCATCTGCAGGCAACAAAGGTAGGTGTGTGCTTGTGTGTGTGTTTCCTATGCAGATCCTAAGCCCAGTGTCACATGCAAGTAGGAGGAGTAAGAAGGGTTCCTGGCAAATCCGGGTTATGGATTGCATTTAAAAAGGCCCCGTGGGAGTGCAATGGGCCCCTGTCTTGCTGCTTAGCAATAATGGTATGGGTTTAGGTTCTGCTGTGTGTACTGGTGGTTGACTGCCCCCCAGCCCAGAGTGTGCATGGAAAATTGTCTGGCAGCCTCCCTGACAGCAAGCAGTGATAGTGCCCATGAAGGGGACCTTGTTGGGCCCGCCCCTTTCACGGTTATCGCTTCTCGGCCTTTTGGCTAAGATCAAGTGTAGTATCTGTTCTTATCAGTTTAATATCTGATACGTCCCCTATCTGGGGACCATATATTAAATGGATTTTTGAGAACGGGGGCCGATTTCGAAGCTTGCTTCCGTCGCCCTATGCATTGACCCGATATGGCAGTATCTTCGGGTACAGTGCACCACCCCCTTACAGGGTTAAAAAGAAAGATTCCTACTTTCATTGCTACCTGCTTGCTGGCTAGCCAGCTAGCCAGCCCTGTGGGCCTTGCTGCTGCTGCTGCTGCAGCCAAAAAACAAAAGGTGGTGCTGCTGCTGCTTCTGCTTCTGCTTGTGTCTGGCCGCTGTTGGAGCGTCCAGGCACAGGACTTCTGCTGCTGCTGACTAAATGGCCTCCTTAATTGGATCATTTGAGTAGCCAGCACACCTGTGCAGGTAGGGCATGACATGATAGGCAGCTGCCTTGATAGCGGGTGGGTGCTGAATGTTCCTAATTGACAAAATAAGATTAATGCTTATGAAGAAATATAAAATCTCATCCCTTCCCCAATATCGCGCCACACCCCTACCCCTTAATTCCCTGGTTGAACTTGATGGACATATGTCTTTTTTCGACCGTACTAACTATGTAACTATGTAACATAACATGGGGGGGGGGTCTCCTGGCTGTTCACACAGGTGTGTCATTGCTGTACATTGACCATGCATTGCTTCTGTGGTATTGCAAAGGCAAAGACAAATGCTTCCAGCCATCCATTGCACTAATGGATTGGTCATCAGCTGGCTGTCTATGTCCCGCATCAATATAGACCAAAGTACAGAGGGTTAGGCTATGCTATTGTGCACCTACCTGATGCATCAGAAGGTGCGAGGCCCTTGCTAAATTCTGTGCACAGACTTTGAGATCTATGCTTTAGACTGTATCTAAACCTGCTCCAACATGGACTGACATTCTGGCCTACTTTCAGCCGATGCGACTTGTCTGTCGCTGAACAGTCGCTTTTTATGTATTCAGCACCTATGTATAATGTTGTAAAAATGCTCTAGAAGCTAAAGTCGCAGAAATGTCACACATATTTGGCCTGCAACTTTCTGTGCGACAAATTCAGACAGGAAAAATCAGTATAAATCCTTAGAAAATTATCCCCCAGTGTCTCCATCTGCTGGCGGTATTGAATAAGCATTGCTGCACTGATGGGGTATGCATTAGACGAAAAAAAAGAAGAAAAAGAAGAATAATACGCCCAGAAAAGAGGCGAAAAGGAGAAAAACGTAAAAAAACGTGAAAAAAAAGTAAGAGGAAGAGAAGGGAAAAAAAGGTGGAAATGGGTTTAAAAGTGATTTCGGCGGAGAAATATATATATACATATATATATATATATATATATATATATATATATATACGCGCACACACACACATATATATAAACGTATTCTCCGTTGAGATATTGCAGCCGCTGCTGTGTCCAGGCCCAGGAGCCTTAGCACTGTGCTGTGATGTCACTCAATACCACTGACATCACTAGGTGTAAACAACATCTCTCCTTTGCTGTGTATGTGACTATGGAGCTGTTTGGTGATGTCGTCTATTATGGCCTTCATAGAAGCAACAGGAGATTGTTGCATCCATCTAGAACCCTCAGAACTACAGTGCTATGATGTCACTCACTTCCACAGGCCTTGCAGAGTGTAAACAACAACAACCCAGCTTTGTTGTGTATGTAACCATAGGGATTTGTGATGTCACCTAGAACCTTCACAGCAGCGACAGCTTTATGAGGAGCATCAGCACTGCTCTGCCTGAGCAGAACCATCACCGCCATAGGTTGTCAAATAACCCGGGTTTAACCCACACAGGTAAGTCCAATGGGGTGCAGGCATGTCCTCTATGCTTACAGCTTCCCGTGGGTGTTGGTTTGATACCGTTTGGGGACAGCCAAGGAGGCATCTGCAGGCAACAAAGGTAGGTGTGTGCTTGTGTGTGTGTTTCCTATGCAGATCCTAAGCCCAGTGTCACATGCAAGTAGGAGGAGTAAGAAGGGTTCCTGGCAAATCCGGGTTATGGATTGCATTTAAAAAGGCCCCGTGGGAGTGCAATGGGCCCCTGTCTTGCTGCTTAGCAATAATGGTATGGGTTTAGGTTCTGCTGTGTGTACTGGTGGTTGACTGCCCCCCAGCCCAGAGTGTGCATGGAAAATTGTCTGGCAGCCTCCCTGACAGCAAGCAGTGATAGTGCCCATGAAGGGGACCTTGTTGGGCCCGCCCCTTTCACGGTTATCGCTTCTCGGCCTTTTGGCTAAGATCAAGTGTAGTATCTGTTCTTATCAGTTTAATATCTGATACGTCCCCTATCTGGGGACCATATATTAAATGGATTTTTGAGAACGGGGGCCGATTTCGAAGCTTGCTTCCGTCGCCCTATGCATTGACCCGATATGGCAGTATCTTCGGGTACAGTGCACCACCCCCTTACAGGGTTAAAAAGAAAGATTCCTACTTTCATTGCTACCTGCTTGCTGGCTAGCCAGCTAGCCAGCCCTGTGGGCCTTGCTGCTGCTGCTGCTGCAGCCAAAAAACAAAAGGTGGTGCTGCTGCTGCTTCTGCTTCTGCTTGTGTCTGGCCGCTGTTGGAGCGTCCAGGCACAGGACTTCTGCTGCTGCTGACTAAATGGCCTCCTTAATTGGATCATTTGAGTAGCCAGCACACCTGTGCAGGTAGGGCATGACATGATAGGCAGCTGCCTTGATAGCGGGTGGGTGCTGAATGTTCCTAATTGACAAAATAAGATTAATGCTTATGAAGAAATATAAAATCTCATCCCTTCCCCAATATCGCGCCACACCCCTACCCCTTAATTCCCTGGTTGAACTTGATGGACATATGTCTTTTTTCGACCGTACTAACTATGTAACTATGTAACATAACATGGGGGGGGGGGGTCTCCTGGCTGTTCACACAGGTGTGTCATTGCTGTACATTGACCATGCATTGCTTCTGTGGTATTGCAAAGGCAAAGACAAATGCTTCCAGCCATCCATTGCACTAATGGATTGGTCATCAGCTGGCTGTCTATGTCCCGCATCAATATAGACCAAAGTACAGAGGGTTAGGCTATGCTATTGTGCACCTACCTGATGCATCAGAAGGTGCGAGGCCCTTGCTAAATTCTGTGCACAGACTTTGAGATCTATGCTTTAGACTGTATCTAAACCTGCTCCAACATGGACTGACATTCTGGCCTACTTTCAGCCGATGCGACTTGTCTGTCGCTGAACAGTCGCTTTTTATGTATTCAGCACCTATGTATAATGTTGTAAAAATGCTCTAGAAGCTAAAGTCGCAGAAATGTCACACATATTTGGCCTGCAACTTTCTGTGCGACAAATTCAGACAGGAAAAATCAGTATAAATCCTTAGAAAATTATCCCCCAGTGTCTCCATCTGCTGGCGGTATTGAATAAGCATTGCTGCACTGATGGGGTATGCATTAGACGAAAAAAAAGAAGAAAAAGAAGAATAATCCGCCCAGAAAAGAGGCGAAAAGGAGAAAAACGTAAAAAAACGTGAAAAAAAAGTAAGAGGAAGAGAAGGGAAAAAAAGGTGGAAATGGGTTTAAAAGTGATTTCGGCGGAGAAATATATATATATATATATATATATATATATATATATATATACGCGCACACACACACATATATATAAACGTATTCTCCGTTGAGATATTGCAGCCGCTGCTGTGTCCAGGCCCAGGAGCCTTAGCACTGTGCTGTGATGTCACTCAATACCACTGACATCACTAGGTGTAAACAACATCTCTCCTTTGCTGT
This sequence comes from Hyla sarda, assembly GCF_029499605.1. Lineage (NCBI taxonomy): Eukaryota > Metazoa > Chordata > Amphibia > Anura > Hylidae > Hyla > Hyla sarda. The sequence goes on from NW_026610903.1 coordinate 92,917, forward strand.
GTATGTGACTATGGAGCTGTTTGGTGATGTCGTCTATTATGGCCTTCATAGAAGCAACAGGAGATTGTTGCATCCATCTAGAACCCTCAGAACTACAGTGCTATGATGTCACTCACTTCCACAGGCCTTGCAGAGTGTAAACAACAACAACCCAGCTTTGTTGTGTATGTAACCATAGGGATTTGTGATGTCACCTAGAACCTTCACAGCAGCGACAGCTTTATGAGGAGCATCAGCACTGCTCTGCCTGAGCAGAACCATCACCGCCATAGGTTGTCAAATAACCCGGGTTTAACCCACACAGGTAAGTCCAATGGGGTGCAGGCATGTCCTCTATGCTTACAGCTTCCCGTGGGTGTTGGTTTGATACCGTTTGGGGACAGCCAAGGAGGCATCTGCAGGCAACAAAGGTAGGTGTGTGCTTGTGTGTGTGTTTCCTATGCAGATCCTAAGCCCAGTGTCACATGCAAGTAGGAGGAGTAAGAAGGGTTCCTGGCAAATCCGGGTTATGGATTGCATTTAAAAAGGCCCCGTGGGAGTGCAATGGGCCCCTGTCTTGCTGCTTAGCAATAATGGTATGGGTTTAGGTTCTGCTGTGTGTACTGGTGGTTGACTGCCCCCCAGCCCAGAGTGTGCATGGAAAATTGTCTGGCAGCCTCCCTGACAGCAAGCAGTGATAGTGCCCATGAAGGGGACCTTGTTGGGCCCGCCCCTTTCACGGTTATCGCTTCTCGGCCTTTTGGCTAAGATCAAGTGTAGTATCTGTTCTTATCAGTTTAATATCTGATACGTCCCCTATCTGGGGACCATATATTAAATGGATTTTTGAGAACGGGGGCCGATTTCGAAGCTTGCTTCCGTCGCCCTATGCATTGACCCGATATGGCAGTATCTTCGGGTACAGTGCACCACCCCCTTACAGGGTTAAAAAGAAAGATTCCTACTTTCATTGCTACCTGCTTGCTGGCTAGCCAGCTAGCCAGCCCTGTGGGCCTTGCTGCTGCTGCTGCTGCAGCCAAAAAACAAAAGGTGGTGCTGCTGCTGCTTCTGCTTCTGCTTGTGTCTGGCCGCTGTTGGAGCGTCCAGGCACAGGACTTCTGCTGCTGCTGACTAAATGGCCTCCTTAATTGGATCATTTGAGTAGCCAGCACACCTGTGCAGGTAGGGCATGACATGATAGGCAGCTGCCTTGATAGCGGGTGGGTGCTGAATGTTCCTAATTGACAAAATAAGATTAATGCTTATGAAGAAATATAAAATCTCATCCCTTCCCCAATATCGCGCCACACCCCTACCCCTTAATTCCCTGGTTGAACTTGATGGACATATGTCTTTTTTCGACCGTACTAACTATGTAACTATGTAACATAACATGGGGGGGGGGGGGGGGGGGGGGTCTCCTGGCTGTTCACACAGGTGTGTCATTGCTGTACATTGACCATGCATTGCTTCTGTGGTATTGCAAAGGCAAAGACAAATGCTTCCAGCCATCCATTGCACTAATGGATTGGTCATCAGCTGGCTGTCTATGTCCCGCATCAATATAGACCAAAGTACAGAGGGTTAGGCTATGCTATTGTGCACCTACCTGATGCATCAGAAGGTGCGAGGCCCTTGCTAAATTCTGTGCACAGACTTTGAGATCTATGCTTTAGACTGTATCTAAACCTGCTCCAACATGGACTGACATTCTGGCCTACTTTCAGCCGATGCGACTTGTCTGTCGCTGAACAGTCGCTTTTTATGTATTCAGCACCTATGTATAATGTTGTAAAAATGCTCTAGAAGCTAAAGTCGCAGAAATGTCACACATATTTGGCCTGCAACTTTCTGTGCGACAAATTCAGACAGGAAAAATCAGTATAAATCCTTAGAAAATTATCCCCCAGTGTCTCCATCTGCTGGCGGTATTGAATAAGCATTGCTGCACTGATGGGGTATGCATTAGACGAAAAAAAAGAAGAAAAAGAAGAATAATACGCCCAGAAAAGAGGCGAAAAGGAGAAAAACGTAAAAAAACGTGAAAAAAAAGTAAGAGGAAGAGAAGGGAAAAAAAGGTGGAAATGGGTTTAAAAGTGATTTCGGCGGAGAAATATATATATATATATATATATATATATATATATATATATATATACGCGCACACACACACATATATATAAACGTATTCTCCGTTGAGATATTGCAGCCGCTGCTGTGTCCAGGCCCAGGAGCCTTAGCACTGTGCTGTGATGTCACTCAATACCACTGACATCACTAGGTGTAAACAACATCTCTCCTTTGCTGTGTATGTGACTATGGAGCTGTTTGGTGATGTCGTCTATTATGGCCTTCATAGAAGCAACAGGAGATTGTTGCATCCATCTAGAACCCTCAGAACTACAGTGCTATGATGTCACTCACTTCCACAGGCCTTGCAGAGTGTAAACAACAACAACCCAGCTTTGTTGTGTATGTAACCATAGGGATTTGTGATGTCACCTAGAACCTTCACAGCAGCGACAGCTTTATGAGGAGCATCAGCACTGCTCTGCCTGAGCAGAACCATCACCGCCATAGGTTGTCAAATAACCCGGGTTTAACCCACACAGGTAAGTCCAATGGGGTGCAGGCATGTCCTCTATGCTTACAGCTTCCCGTGGGTGTTGGTTTGATACCGTTTGGGGACAGCCAAGGAGGCATCTGCAGGCAACAAAGGTAGGTGTGTGCTTGTGTGTGTGTTTCCTATGCAGATCCTAAGCCCAGTGTCACATGCAAGTAGGAGGAGTAAGAAGGGTTCCTGGCAAATCCGGGTTATGGATTGCATTTAAAAAGGCCCCGTGGGAGTGCAATGGGCCCCTGTCTTGCTGCTTAGCAATAATGGTATGGGTTTAGGTTCTGCTGTGTGTACTGGTGGTTGACTGCCCCCCAGCCCAGAGTGTGCATGGAAAATTGTCTGGCAGCCTCCCTGACAGCAAGCAGTGATAGTGCCCATGAAGGGGACCTTGTTGGGCCCGCCCCTTTCACGGTTATCGCTTCTCGGCCTTTTGGCTAAGATCAAGTGTAGTATCTGTTCTTATCAGTTTAATATCTGATACGTCCCCTATCTGGGGACCATATATTAAATGGATTTTTGAGAACGGGGGCCGATTTCGAAGCTTGCTTCCGTCGCCCTATGCATTGACCCGATATGGCAGTATCTTCGGGTACAGTGCACCACCCCCTTACAGGGTTAAAAAGAAAGATTCCTACTTTCATTGCTACCTGCTTGCTGGCTAGCCAGCTAGCCAGCCCTGTGGGCCTTGCTGCTGCTGCTGCTGCAGCCAAAAAACAAAAGGTGGTGCTGCTGCTGCTTCTGCTTCTGCTTGTGTCTGGCCGCTGTTGGAGCGTCCAGGCACAGGACTTCTGCTGCTGCTGACTAAATGGCCTCCTTAATTGGATCATTTGAGTAGCCAGCACACCTGTGCAGGTAGGGCATGACATGATAGGCAGCTGCCTTGATAGCAGGTGGGTGCTGAATGTTCCTAATTGACAAAATAAGATTAATGCTTATGAAGAAATATAAAATCTCATCCCTTCCCCAATATCGCGCCACACCCCTACCCCTTAATTCCCTGGTTGAACTTGATGGACATATGTCTTTTTTCGACCGTACTAACTATGTAACTATGTAACATAACATGGGGGGGGGGGGGGGGGGGTCTCCTGGCTGTTCACACAGGTGTGTCATTGCTGTACATTGACCATGCATTGCTTCTGTGGTATTGCAAAGGCAAAGACAAATGCTTCCAGCCATCCATTGCACTAATGGATTGGTCATCAGCTGGCTGTCTATGTCCCGCATCAATATAGACCAAAGTACAGAGGGTTAGGCTATGCTATTGTGCACCTACCTGATGCATCAGAAGGTGCGAGGCCCTTGCTAAATTCTGTGCACAGACTTTGAGATCTATGCTTTAGACTGTATCTAAACCTGCTCCAACATGGACTGACATTCTGGCCTACTTTCAGCCGATGCGACTTGTCTGTCGCTGAACAGTCGCTTTTTATGTATTCAGCACCTATGTATAATGTTGTAAAAATGCTCTAGAAGCTAAAGTCGCAGAAATGTCACACATATTTGGCCTGCAACTTTCTGTGCGACAAATTCAGACAGGAAAAATCAGTATAAATCCTTAGAAAATTATCCCCCAGTGTCTCCATCTGCTGGCGGTATTGAATAAGCATTGCTGCACTGATGGGGTATGCATTAGACGAAAAAAAAGAAGAAAAAGAAGAATAATACGCCCAGAAAAGAGGCGAAAAGGAGAAAAACGTAAAAAAACGTGAAAAAAAAGTAAGAGGAAGAGAAGGGAAAAAAAGGTGGAAATGGGTTTAAAAGTGATTTCGGCGGAGAAATATATATATATATATATATATATATATATATATATATATATATACGCGCACACACACACATATATATAAACGTATTCTCCGTTGAGATATTGCAGCCGCTGCTGTGTCCAGGCCCAGGAGCCTTAGCACTGTGCTGTGATGTCACTCAATACCACTGACATCACTAGGTGTAAACAACATCTCTACTTTGCTGTGTATGTGACTATGGAGCTGTTTGGTGATGTCGTCTATTATGGCCTTCATAGAAGCAACAGGAGATTGTTGCATCCATCTAGAACCCTCAGAACTACAGTGCTATGATGTCACTCACTTCCACAGGCCTTGCAGAGTGTAAACAACAACAACCCAGCTTTGTTGTGTATGTAACCATAGGGATTTGTGATGTCACCTAGAACCTTCACAGCAGCGACAGCTTTATGAGGAGCATCAGCACTGCTCTGCCTGAGCAGAACCATCACCGCCATAGGTTGTCAAATAACCCGGGTTTAACCCACACAGGTAAGTCCAATGGGGTGCAGGCATGTCCTCTATGCTTACAGCTTCCCGTGGGTGTTGGTTTGATACCGTTTGGGGACAGCCAAGGAGGCATCTGCAGGCAACAAAGGTAGGTGTGTGCTTGTGTGTGTGTTTCCTATGCAGATCCTAAGCCCAGTGTCACATGCAAGTAGGAGGAGTAAGAAGGGTTCCTGGCAAATCCGGGTTATGGATTGCATTTAAAAAGGCCCCGTGGGAGTGCAATGGGCCCCTGTCTTGCTGCTTAGCAATAATGGTATGGGTTTAGGTTCTGCTGTGTGTACTGGTGGTTGACTGCCCCCCAGCCCAGAGTGTGCATGGAAAATTGTCTGGCAGCCTCCCTGACAGCAAGCAGTGATAGTGCCCATGAAGGGGACCTTGTTGGGCCCGCCCCTTTCACGGTTATCGCTTCTCGGCCTTTTGGCTAAGATCAAGTGTAGTATCTGTTCTTATCAGTTTAATATCTGATACGTCCCCTATCTGGGGACCATATATTAAATGGATTTTTGAGAACGGGGGCCGATTTCGAAGCTTGCTTCCGTCGCCCTATGCATTGACCCGATATGGCAGTATCTTCGGGTACAGTGCACCACCCCCTTACAGGGTTAAAAAGAAAGATTCCTACTTTCATTGCTACCTGCTTGCTGGCTAGCCAGCTAGCCAGCCCTGTGGGCCTTGCTGCTGCTGCTGCTGCAGCCAAAAAACAAAAGGTGGTGCTGCTGCTGCTTCTGCTTCTGCTTGTGTCTGGCCGCTGTTGGAGCGTCCAGGCACAGGACTTCTGCTGCTGCTGACTAAATGGCCTCCTTAATTGGATCATTTGAGTAGCCAGCACACCTGTGCAGGTAGGGCATGACATGATAGGCAGCTGCCTTGATAGCGGGTGGGTGCTGAATGTTCCTAATTGACAAAATAAGATTAATGCTTATGAAGAAATATAAAATCTCATCCCTTCCCCAATATCGCGCCACACCCCTACCCCTTAATTCCCTGGTTGAACTTGATGGACATATGTCTTTTTTCGACCGTACTAACTATGTAACTATGTAACATAACATGGGGGGGGGGGGGGGGGGGGTCTCCTGGCTGTTCACACAGGTGTGTCATTGCTGTACATTGACCATGCATTGCTTCTGTGGTATTGCAAAGGCAAAGACAAATGCTTCCAGCCATCCATTGCACTAATGGATTGGTCATCAGCTGGCTGTCTATGTCCCGCATCAATATAGACCAAAGTACAGAGGGTTAGGCTATGCTATTGTGCACCTACCTGATGCATCAGAAGGTGCGAGGCCCTTGCTAAATTCTGTGCACAGACTTTGAGATCTATGCTTTAGACTGTATCTAAACCTGCTCCAACATGGACTGACATTCTGGCCTACTTTCAGCCGATGCGACTTGTCTGTCGCTGAACAGTCGCTTTTTATGTATTCAGCACCTATGTATAATGTTGTAAAAATGCTCTAGAAGCTAAAGTCGCAGAAATGTCACACATATTTGGCCTGCAACTTTCTGTGCGACAAATTCAGACAGGAAAAATCAGTATAAATCCTTAGAAAATTATCCCCCAGTGTCTCCATCTGCTGGCGGTATTGAATAAGCATTGCTGCACTGATGGGGTATGCATTAGACGAAAAAAAAGAAGAAAAAGAAGAATAATACGCCCAGAAAAGAGGCGAAAAGGAGAAAAACGTAAAAAAACGTGAAAAAAAAGTAAGAGGAAGAGAAGGGAAAAAAAGGTGGAAATGGGTTTAAAAGTGATTTCGGCGGAGAAATATATATATATATATATATATATATATATATATATATATATATACGCGCACACACACACATATATATAAACGTATTCTCCGTTGAGATATTGCAGCCGCTGCTGTGTCCAGGCCCAGGAGCCTTAGCACTGTGCTGTGATGTCACTCAATACCACTGACATCACTAGGTGTAAACAACATCTCTCCTTTGCTGTGTATGTGACTATGGAGCTGTTTGGTGATGTCGTCTATTATGGCCTTCATAGAAGCAACAGGAGATTGTTGCATCCATCTAGAACCCTCAGAACTACAGTGCTATGATGTCACTCACTTCCACAGGCCTTGCAGAGTGTAAACAACAACAACCCAGCTTTGTTGTGTATGTAACCATAGGGATTTGTGATGTCACCTAGAACCTTCACAGCAGCGACAGCTTTATGAGGAGCATCAGCACTGCTCTGCCTGAGCAGAACCATCACCGCCATAGGTTGTCAAATAACCCGGGTTTAACCCACACAGGTAAGTCCAATGGGGTGCAGGCATGTCCTCTATGCTTACAGCTTCCCGTGGGTGTTGGTTTGATACCGTTTGGGGACAGCCAAGGAGGCATCTGCAGGCAACAAAGGTAGGTGTGTGCTTGTGTGTGTGTTTCCTATGCAGATCCTAAGCCCAGTGTCACATGCAAGTAGGAGGAGTAAGAAGGGTTCCTGGCAAATCCGGGTTATGGATTGCATTTAAAAAGGCCCCGTGGGAGTGCAATGGGCCCCTGTCTTGCTGCTTAGCAATAATGGTATGGGTTTAGGTTCTGCTGTGTGTACTGGTGGTTGACTGCCCCCCAGCCCAGAGTGTGCATGGAAAATTGTCTGGCAGCCTCCCTGACAGCAAGCAGTGATAGTGCCCATGAAGGGGACCTTGTTGGGCCCGCCCCTTTCACGGTTATCGCTTCTCGGCCTTTTGGCTAAGATCAAGTGTAGTATCTGTTCTTATCAGTTTAATATCTGATACGTCCCCTATCTGGGGACCATATATTAAATGGATTTTTGAGAACGGGGGCCGATTTCGAAGCTTGCTTCCGTCGCCCTATGCATTGACCCGATATGGCAGTATCTTCGGGTACAGTGCACCACCCCCTTACAGGGTTAAAAAGAAAGATTCCTACTTTCATTGCTACCTGCTTGCTGGCTAGCCAGCTAGCCAGCCCTGTGGGCCTTGCTGCTGCTGCTGCTGCAGCCAAAAAACAAAAGGTGGTGCTGCTGCTGCTTCTGCTTCTGCTTGTGTCTGGCCGCTGTTGGAGCGTCCAGGCACAGGACTTCTGCTGCTGCTGACTAAATGGCCTCCTTAATTGGATCATTTGAGTAGCCAGCACACCTGTGCAGGTAGGGCATGACATGATAGGCAGCTGCCTTGATAGCGGGTGGGTGCTGAATGTTCCTAATTGACAAAATAAGATTAATGCTTATGAAGAAATATAAAATCTCATCCCTTCCCCAATATCGCGCCACACCCCTACCCCTTAATTCCCTGGTTGAACTTGATGGACATATGTCTTTTTTCGACCGTACTAACTATGTAACTATGTAACATAACATGGGGGGGGGGGTCTCCTGGCTGTTCACACAGGTGTGTCATTGCTGTACATTGACCATGCATTGCTTCTGTGGTATTGCAAAGGCAAAGACAAATGCTTCCAGCCATCCATTGCACTAATGGATTGGTCATCAGCTGGCTGTCTATGTCCCGCATCAATATAGACCAAAGTACAGAGGGTTAGGCTATGCTATTGTGCACCTACCTGATGCATCAGAAGGTGCGAGGCCCTTGCTAAATTCTGTGCACAGACTTTGAGATCTATGCTTTAGACTGTATCTAAACCTGCTCCAACATGGACTGACATTCTGGCCTACTTTCAGCCGATGCGACTTGTCTGTCGCTGAACAGTCGCTTTTTATGTATTCAGCACCTATGTATAATGTTGTAAAAATGCTCTAGAAGCTAAAGTCGCAGAAATGTCACACATATTTGGCCTGCAACTTTCTGTGCGACAAATTCAGACAGGAAAAATCAGTATAAATCCTTAGAAAATTATCCCCCAGTGTCTCCATCTGCTGGCGGTATTGAATAAGCATTGCTGCACTGATGGGGTATGCATTAGACGAAAAAAAAGAAGAAAAAGAAGAATAATACGCCCAGAAAAGAGGCGAAAAGGAGAAAAACGTAAAAAAACGTGAAAAAAAAGTAAGAGGAAGAGAAGGGAAAAAAAGGTGGAAATGGGTTTAAAAGTGATTTCGGCGGAGAAATATATATATATATATATATATATATATATATATATATATATATACGCGCACACACACACATATATATAAACGTATTCTCCGTTGAGATATTGCAGCCGCTGCTGTGTCCAGGCCCAGGAGCCTTAGCACTGTGCTGTGATGTCACTCAATACCACTGACATCACTAGGTGTAAACAACATCTCTCCTTTGCTGTGTATGTGACTATGGAGCTGTTTGGTGATGTCGTCTATTATGGCCTTCATAGAAGCAACAGGAGATTGTTGCATCCATCTAGAACCCTCAGAACTACAGTGCTATGATGTCACTCACTTCCACAGGCCTTGCAGAGTGTAAACAACAACAACCCAGCTTTGTTGTGTATGTAACCATAGGGATTTGTGATGTCACCTAGAACCTTCACAGCAGCGACAGCTTTATGAGGAGCATCAGCACTGCTCTGCCTGAGCAGAACCATCACCGCCATAGGTTGTCAAATAACCCGGGTTTAACCCACACAGGTAAGTCCAATGGGGTGCAGGCATGTCCTCTATGCTTACAGCTTCCCGTGGGTGTTGGTTTGATACCGTTTGGGGACAGCCAAGGAGGCATCTGCAGGCAACAAAGGTAGGTGTGTGCTTGTGTGTGTGTTTCCTATGCAGATCCTAAGCCCAGTGTCACATGCAAGTAGGAGGAGTAAGAAGGGTTCCTGGCAAATCCGGGTTATGGATTGCATTTAAAAAGGCCCCGTGGGAGTGCAATGGGCCCCTGTCTTGCTGCTTAGCAATAATGGTATGGGTTTAGGTTCTGCTGTGTGTACTGGTGGTTGACTGCCCCCCAGCCCAGAGTGTGCATGGAAAATTGTCTGGCAGCCTCCCTGACAGCAAGCAGTGATAGTGCCCATGAAGGGGACCTTGTTGGGCCCGCCCCTTTCACGGTTATCGCTTCTCGGCCTTTTGGCTAAGATCAAGTGTAGTATCTGTTCTTATCAGTTTAATATCTGATACGTCCCCTATCTGGGGACCATATATTAAATGGATTTTTGAGAACGGGGGCCGATTTCGAAGCTTGCTTCCGTCGCCCTATGCATTGACCCGATATGGCAGTATCTTCGGGTACAGTGCACCACCCCCTTACAGGGTTAAAAAGAAAGATTCCTACTTTCATTGCTACCTGCTTGCTGGCTAGCCAGCTAGCCAGCCCTGTGGGCCTTGCTGCTGCTGCTGCTGCAGCCAAAAAACAAAAGGTGGTGCTGCTGCTGCTTCTGCTTCTGCTTGTGTCTGGCCGCTGTTGGAGCGTCCAGGCACAGGACTTCTGCTGCTGCTGACTAAATGGCCTCCTTAATTGGATCATTTGAGTAGCCAGCACACCTGTGCAGGTAGGGCATGACATGATAGGCAGCTGCCTTGATAGCGGGTGGGTGCTGAATGTTCCTAATTGACAAAATAAGATTAATGCTTATGAAGAAATATAAAATCTCATCCCTTCCCCAATATCGCGCCACACCCCTACCCCTTAATTCCCTGGTTGAACTTGATGGACATATGTCTTTTTTCGACCGTACTAACTATGTAACTATGTAACATAACATGGGGGGGGGGGTCTCCTGGCTGTTCACACAGGTGTGTCATTGCTGTACATTGACCATGCATTGCTTCTGTGGTATTGCAAAGGCAAAGACAAATGCTTCCAGCCATCCATTGCACTAATGGATTGGTCATCAGCTGGCTGTCTATGTCCCGCATCAATATAGACCAAAGTACAGAGGGTTAGGCTATGCTATTGTGCACCTACCTGATGCATCAGAAGGTGCGAGGCCCTTGCTAAATTCTGTGCACAGACTTTGAGATCTATGCTTTAGACTGTATCTAAACCTGCTCCAACATGGACTGACATTCTGGCCTACTTTCAGCCGATGCGACTTGTCTGTCGCTGAACAGTCGCTTTTTATGTATTCAGCACCTATGTATAATGTTGTAAAAATGCTCTAGAAGCTAAAGTCGCAGAAATGTCACACATATTTGGCCTGCAACTTTCTGTGCGACAAATTCAGACAGGAAAAATCAGTATAAATCCTTAGAAAATTATCCCCCAGTGTCTCCATCTGCTGGCGGTATTGAATAAGCATTGCTGCACTGATGGGGTATGCATTAGACGAAAAAAAAGAAGAAAAAGAAGAATAATACGCCCAGAAAAGAGGCGAAAAGGAGAAAAACGTAAAAAAACGTGAAAAAAAAGTAAGAGGAAGAGAAGGGAAAAAAAGGTGGAAATGGGTTTAAAAGTGATTTCGGCGGAGAAATATATATATATATATATATATATATATATATATATATATATATACGCGCACACACACACATATATATAAACGTATTCTCCGTTGAGATATTGCAGCCGCTGCTGTGTCCAGGCCCAGGAGCCTTAGCACTGTGCTGTGATGTCACTCAATACCACTGACATTACTAGGTGTAAACAACATCTCTCCTTTGCTGTGTATGTGACTATGGAGCTGTTTGGTGATGTCGTCTATTATGGCCTTCATAGAAGCAACAGGAGATTGTTGCATCCATCTAGAACCCTCAGAACTACAGTGCTATGATGTCACTCACTTCCACAGGCCTTGCAGAGTGTAAACAACAACAACCCAGCTTTGTTGTGTATGTAACCATAGGGATTTGTGATGTCACCTAGAACCTTCACAGCAGCGACAGCTTTATGAGGAGCATCAGCACTGCTCTGCCTGAGCAGAACCATCACCGCCATAGGTTGTCAAATAACCCGGGTTTAACCCACACAGGTAAGTCCAATGGGGTGCAGGCATGTCCTCTATGCTTACAGCTTCCCGTGGGTGTTGGTTTGATACCGTTTGGGGACAGCCAAGGAGGCATCTGCAGGCAACAAAGGTAGGTGTGTGCTTGTGTGTGTGTTTCCTATGCAGATCCTAAGCCCAGTGTCACATGCAAGTAGGAGGAGTAAGAAGGGTTCCTGGCAAATCCGGGTTATGGATTGCATTTAAAAAGGCCCCGTGGGAGTGCAATGGGCCCCTGTCTTGCTGCTTAGCAATAATGGTATGGGTTTAGGTTCTGCTGTGTGTACTGGTGGTTGACTGCCCCCCAGCCCAGAGTGTGCATGGAAAATTGTCTGGCAGCCTCCCTGACAGCAAGCAGTGATAGTGCCCATGAAGGGGACCTTGTTGGGCCCGCCCCTTTCACGGTTATCGCTTCTCGGCCTTTTGGCTAAGATCAAGTGTAGTATCTGTTCTTATCAGTTTAATATCTGATACGTCCCCTATCTGGGGACCATATATTAAATGGATTTTTGAGAACGGGGGCCGATTTCGAAGCTTGCTTCCGTCGCCCTATGCATTGACCCGATATGGCAGTATCTTCGGGTACAGTGCACCACCCCCTTACAGGGTTAAAAAGAAAGATTCCTACTTTCATTGCTACCTGCTTGCTGGCTAGCCAGCTAGCCAGCCCTGTGGGCCTTGCTGCTGCTGCTGCTGCAGCCAAAAAACAAAAGGTGGTGCTGCTGCTGCTTCTGCTTCTGCTTGTGTCTGGCCGCTGTTGGAGCGTCCAGGCACAGGACTTCTGCTGCTGCTGACTAAATGGCCTCCTTAATTGGATCATTTGAGTAGCCAGCACACCTGTGCAGGTAGGGCATGACATGATAGGCAGCTGCCTTGATAGCGGGTGGGTGCTGAATGTTCCTAATTGACAAAATAAGATTAATGCTTATGAAGAAATATAAAATCTCATCCCTTCCCCAATATCGCGCCACACCCCTACCCCTTAATTCCCTGGTTGAACTTGATGGACATATGTCTTTTTTCGACCGTACTAACTATGTAACTATGTAACATAACATGGGGGGGGGGGGGGTCTCCTGGCTGTTCACACAGGTGTGTCATTGCTGTACATTGACCATGCATTGCTTCTGTGGTATTGCAAAGGCAAAGACAAATGCTTCCAGCCATCCATTGCACTAATGGATTGGTCATCAGCTGGCTGTCTATGTCCCGCATCAATATAGACCAAAGTACAGAGGGTTAGGCTATGCTATTGTGCACCTACCTGATGCATCAGAAGGTGCGAGGCCCTTGCTAAATTCTGTGCACAGACTTTGAGATCTATGCTTTAGACTGTATCTAAACCTGCTCCAACATGGACTGACATTCTGGCCTACTTTCAGCCGATGCGACTTGTCTGTCGCTGAACAGTCGCTTTTTATGTATTCAGCACCTATGTATAATGTTGTAAAAATGCTCTAGAAGCTAAAGTCGCAGAAATGTCACACATATTTGGCCTGCAACTTTCTGTGCGACAAATTCAGACAGGAAAAATCAGTATAAATCCTTAGAAAATTATCCCCCAGTGTCTCCATCTGCTGGCGGTATTGAATAAGCATTGCTGCACTGATGGGGTATGCATTAGACGAAAAAAAAGAAGAAAAAGAAGAATAATACGCCCAGAAAAGAGGCGAAAAGGAGAAAAACGTAAAAAAACGTGAAAAAAAAGTAAGAGGAAGAGAAGGGAAAAAAAGGTGGAAATGGGTTTAAAAGTGATTTCGGCGGAGAAATATATATATATATATATATATATATATATATATATATATATATACGCGCACACACACACATATATATATAAACGTATTCTCCGTTGAGATATTGCAGCCGCTGCTGTGTCCAGGCCCAGGAGCCTTAGCACTGTGCTGTGATGTCACTCAATACCACTGACATCACTAGGTGTAAACAACATCTCTCCTTTGCTGTGTATGTGACTATGGAGCTGTTTGGTGATGTCGTCTATTATGGCCTTCATAGAAGCAACAGGAGATTGTTGCATCCATCTAGAACCCTCAGAACTACAGTGCTATGATGTCACTCACTTCCACAGGCCTTGCAGAGTGTAAACAACAACAACCCAGCTTTGTTGTGTATGTAACCATAGGGATTTGTGATGTCACCTAGAACCTTCACAGCAGCGACAGCTTTATGAGGAGCATCAGCACTGCTCTGCCTGAGCAGAACCATCACCGCCATAGGTTGTCAAATAACCCGGGTTTAACCCACACAGGTAAGTCCAATGGGGTGCAGGCATGTCCTCTATGCTTACAGCTTCCCGTGGGTGTTGGTTTGATACCGTTTGGGGACAGCCAAGGAGGCATCTGCAGGCAACAAAGGTAGGTGTGTGCTTGTGTGTGTGTTTCCTATGCAGATCCTAAGCCCAGTGTCACATGCAAGTAGGAGGAGTAAGAAGGGTTCCTGGCAAATCCGGGTTATGGATTGCATTTAAAAAGGCCCCGTGGGAGTGCAATGGGCCCCTGTCTTGCTGCTTAGCAATAATGGTATGGGTTTAGGTTCTGCTGTGTGTACTGGTGGTTGACTGCCCCCCAGCCCAGAGTGTGCATGGAAAATTGTCTGGCAGCCTCCCTGACAGCAAGCAGTGATAGTGCCCATGAAGGGGACCTTGTTGGGCCCGCCCCTTTCACGGTTATCGCTTCTCGGCCTTTTGGCTAAGATCAAGTGTAGTATCTGTTCTTATCAGTTTAATATCTGATACGTCCCCTATCTGGGGACCATATATTAAATGGATTTTTGAGAACGGGGGCCGATTTCGAAGCTTGCTTCCGTCGCCCTATGCATTGACCCGATATGGCAGTATCTTCGGGTACAGTGCACCACCCCCTTACAGGGTTAAAAAGAAAGATTCCTACTTTCATTGCTACCTGCTTGCTGGCTAGCCAGCTAGCCAGCCCTGTGGGCCTTGCTGCTGCTGCTGCTGCAGCCAAAAAACAAAAGGTGGTGCTGCTGCTGCTTCTGCTTCTGCTTGTGTCTGGCCGCTGTTGGAGCGTCCAGGCACAGGACTTCTGCTGCTGCTGACTAAATGGCCTCCTTAATTGGATCATTTGAGTAGCCAGCACACCTGTGCAGGTAGGGCATGACATGATAGGCAGCTGCCTTGATAGCGGGTGGGTGCTGAATGTTCCTAATTGACAAAATAAGATTAATGCTTATGAAGAAATATAAAATCTCATCCCTTCCCCAATATCGCGCCACACCCCTACCCCTTAATTCCCTGGTTGAACTTGATGGACATATGTCTTTTTTCGACCGTACTAACTATGTAACTATGTAACATAACATGGGGGGGGGGGGGTCTCCTGGCTGTTCACACAGGTGTGTCATTGCTGTACATTGACCATGCATTGCTTCTGTGGTATTGCAAAGGCAAAGACAAATGCTTCCAGCCATCCATTGCACTAATGGATTGGTCATCAGCTGGCTGTCTATGTCCCGCATCAATATAGACCAAAGTACAGAGGGTTAGGCTATGCTATTGTGCACCTACCTGATGCATCAGAAGGTGCGAGGCCCTTGCTAAATTCTGTGCACAGACTTTGAGATCTATGCTTTAGACTGTATCTAAACCTGCTCCAACATGGACTGACATTCTGGCCTACTTTCAGCCGATGCGACTTGTCTGTCGCTGAACAGTCGCTTTTTATGTATTCAGCACCTATGTATAATGTTGTAAAAATGCTCTAGAAGCTAAAGTCGCAGAAATGTCACACATATTTGGCCTGCAACTTTCTGTGCGACAAATTCAGACAGGAAAAATCAGTATAAATCCTTAGAAAATTATCCCCCAGTGTCTCCATCTGCTGGCGGTATTGAATAAGCATTGCTGCACTGATGGGGTATGCATTAGACGAAAAAAAAGAAGAAAAAGAAGAATAATACGCCCAGAAAAGAGGCGAAAAGGAGAAAAACGTAAAAAAACGTGAAAAAAAAGTAAGAGGAAGAGAAGGGAAAAAAAGGTGGAAATGGGTTTAAAAGTGATTTCGGCGGAGAAATATATATATATATATATATATATATATATATATATATATATACGCGCACACACACACATATATATAAACGTATTCTCCGTTGAGATATTGCAGCCGCTGCTGTGTCCAGGCCCAGGAGCCTTAGCACTGTGCTGTGATGTCACTCAATACCACTGACATCACTAGGTGTAAACAACATCTCTCCTTTGCTGTGTATGTGACTATGGAGCTGTTTGGTGATGTCGTCTATTATGGCCTTCATAGAAGCAACAGGAGATTGTTGCATCCATCTAGAACCCTCAGAACTACAGTGCTATGATGTCACTCACTTCCACAGGCCTTGCAGAGTGTAAACAACAACAACCCAGCTTTGTTGTGTATGTAACCATAGGGATTTGTGATGTCACCTAGAACCTTCACAGCAGCGACAGCTTTATGAGGAGCATCAGCACTGCTCTGCCTGAGCAGAACCATCACCGCCATAGGTTGTCAAATAACCCGGGTTTAACCCACACAGGTAAGTCCAATGGGGTGCAGGCATGTCCTCTATGCTTACAGCTTCCCGTGGGTGTTGGTTTGATACCGTTTGGGGACAGCCAAGGAGGCATCTGCAGGCAACAAAGGTAGGTGTGTGCTTGTGTGTGTGTTTCCTATGCAGATCCTAAGCCCAGTGTCACATGCAAGTAGGAGGAGTAAGAAGGGTTCCTGGCAAATCCGGGTTATGGATTGCATTTAAAAAGGCCCCGTGGGAGTGCAATGGGCCCCTGTCTTGCTGCTTAGCAATAATGGTATGGGTTTAGGTTCTGCTGTGTGTACTGGTGGTTGACTGCCCCCCAGCCCAGAGTGTGCATGGAAAATTGTCTGGCAGCCTCCCTGACAGCAAGCAGTGATAGTGCCCATGAAGGGGACCTTGTTGGGCCCGCCCCTTTCACGGTTATCGCTTCTCGGCCTTTTGGCTAAGATCAAGTGTAGTATCTGTTCTTATCAGTTTAATATCTGATACGTCCCCTATCTGGGGACCATATATTAAATGGATTTTTGAGAACGGGGGCCGATTTCGAAGCTTGCTTCCGTCGCCCTATGCATTGACCCGATATGGCAGTATCTTCGGGTACAGTGCACCACCCCCTTACAGGGTTAAAAAGAAAGATTCCTACTTTCATTGCTACCTGCTTGCTGGCTAGCCAGCTAGCCAGCCCTGTGGGCCTTGCTGCTGCTGCTGCTGCAGCCAAAAAACAAAAGGTGGTGCTGCTGCTGCTTCTGCTTCTGCTTGTGTCTGGCCGCTGTTGGAGCGTCCAGGCACAGGACTTCTGCTGCTGCTGACTAAATGGCCTCCTTAATTGGATCATTTGAGTAGCCAGCACACCTGTGCAGGTAGGGCATGACATGATAGGCAGCTGCCTTGATAGCGGGTGGGTGCTGAATGTTCCTAATTGACAAAATAAGATTAATGCTTATGAAGAAATATAAAATCTCATCCCTTCCCCAATATCGCGCCACACCCCTACCCCTTAATTCCCTGGTTGAACTTGATGGACATATGTCTTTTTTCGACCGTACTAACTATGTAACTATGTAACATAACATGGGGGGGGGGGGTCTCCTGGCTGTTCACACAGGTGTGTCATTGCTGTACATTGACCATGCATTGCTTCTGTGGTATTGCAAAGGCAAAGACAAATGCTTCCAGCCATCCATTGCACTAATGGATTGGTCATCAGCTGGCTGTCTATGTCCCGCATCAATATAGACCAAAGTACAGAGGGTTAGGCTATGCTATTGTGCACCTACCTGATGCATCAGAAGGTGCGAGGCCCTTGCTAAATTCTGTGCACAGACTTTGAGATCTATGCTTTAGACTGTATCTAAACCTGCTCCAACATGGACTGACATTCTGGCCTACTTTCAGCCGATGCGACTTGTCTGTCGCTGAACAGTCGCTTTTTATGTATTCAGCACCTATGTATAATGTTGTAAAAATGCTCTAGAAGCTAAAGTCGCAGAAATGTCACACATATTTGGCCTGCAACTTTCTGTGCGACAAATTCAGACAGGAAAAATCAGTATAAATCCTTAGAAAATTATCCCCCAGTGTCTCCATCTGCTGGCGGTATTGAATAAGCATTGCTGCACTGATGGGGTATGCATTAGACGAAAAAAAAGAAGAAAAAGAAGAATAATACGCCCAGAAAAGAGGCGAAAAGGAGAAAAACGTAAAAAAACGTGAAAAAAAAGTAAGAGGAAGAGAAGGGAAAAAAAGGTGGAAATGGGTTTAAAAGTGATTTCGGCGGAGAAATATATATATATATATATATATATATATATATATATATATACGCGCACACACACACATATATATATAACGTATTCTCCGTTGAGATATTGCAGCCGCTGCTGTGTCCAGGCCCAGGAGCCTTAGCACTGTGCTGTGATGTCACTCAATACCACTGACATCACTAGGTGTAAACAACATCTCTCCTTTGCTGTGTATGTGACTATGGAGCTGTTTGGTGATGTCGTCTATTATGGCCTTCATAGAAGCAACAGGAGATTGTTGCATCCATCTAGAACCCTCAGAACTACAGTGCTATGATGTCACTCACTTCCACAGGCCTTGCAGAGTGTAAACAACAACAACCCAGCTTTGTTGTGTATGTAACCATAGGGATTTGTGATGTCACCTAGAACCTTCACAGCAGCGACAGCTTTATGAGGAGCATCAGCACTGCTCTGCCTGAGCAGAACCATCACCGCCATAGGTTGTCAAATAACCCGGGTTTAACCCACACAGGTAAGTCCAATGGGGTGCAGGCATGTCCTCTATGCTTACAGCTTCCCGTGGGTGTTGGTTTGATACCGTTTGGGGACAGCCAAGGAGGCATCTGCAGGCAACAAAGGTAGGTGTGTGCTTGTGTGTGTGTTTCCTATGCAGATCCTAAGCCCAGTGTCACATGCAAGTAGGAGGAGTAAGAAGGGTTCCTGGCAAATCCGGGTTATGGATTGCATTTAAAAAGGCCCCGTGGGAGTGCAATGGGCCCCTGTCTTGCTGCTTAGCAATAATGGTATGGGTTTAGGTTCTGCTGTGTGTACTGGTGGTTGACTGCCCCCCAGCCCAGAGTGTGCATGGAAAATTGTCTGGCAGCCTCCCTGACAGCAAGCAGTGATAGTGCCCATGAAGGGGACCTTGTTGGGCCCGCCCCTTTCACGGTTATCGCTTCTCGGCCTTTTGGCTAAGATCAAGTGTAGTATCTGTTCTTATCAGTTTAATATCTGATACGTCCCCTATCTGGGGACCATATATTAAATGGATTTTTGAGAACGGGGGCCGATTTCGAAGCTTGCTTCCGTCGCCCTATGCATTGACCCGATATGGCAGTATCTTCGGGTACAGTGCACCACCCCCTTACAGGGTTAAAAAGAAAGATTCCTACTTTCATTGCTACCTGCTTGCTGGCTAGCCAGCTAGCCAGCCCTGTGGGCCTTGCTGCTGCTGCTGCAGCCAAAAAACAAAAGGTGGTGCTGCTGCTGCTTCTGCTTCTGCTTGTGTCTGGCCGCTGTTGGAGCGTCCAGGCACAGGACTTCTGCTGCTGCTGACTAAATGGCCTCCTTAATTGGATCATTTGAGTAGCCAGCACACCTGTGCAGGTAGGGCATGACATGATAGGCAGCTGCCTTGATAGCGGGTGGGTGCTGAATGTTCCTAATTGACAAAATAAGATTAATGCTTATGAAGAAATATAAAATCTCATCCCTTCCCCAATATCGCGCCACACCCCTACCCCTTAATTCCCTGGTTGAACTTGATGGACATATGTCTTTTTTCGACCGTACTAACTATGTAACTATGTAACATAACATGGGGGGGGGGGGGTCTCCTGGCTGTTCACACAGGTGTGTCATTGCTGTACATTGACCATGCATTGCTTCTGTGGTATTGCAAAGGCAAAGACAAATGCTTCCAGCCATCCATTGCACTAATGGATTGGTCATCAGCTGGCTGTCTATGTCCCGCATCAATATAGACCAAAGTACAGAGGGTTAGGCTATGCTATTGTGCACCTACCTGATGCATCAGAAGGTGCGAGGCCCTTGCTAAATTCTGTGCACAGACTTTGAGATCTATGCTTTAGACTGTATCTAAACCTGCTCCAACATGGACTGACATTCTGGCCTACTTTCAGCCGATGCGACTTGTCTGTCGCTGAACAGTCGCTTTTTATGTATTCAGCACCTATGTATAATGTTGTAAAAATGCTCTAGAAGCTAAAGTCGCAGAAATGTCACACATATTTGGCCTGCAACTTTCTGTGCGACAAATTCAGACAGGAAAAATCAGTATAAATCCTTAGAAAATTATCCCCCAGTGTCTCCATCTGCTGGCGGTATTGAATAAGCATTGCTGCACTGATGGGGTATGCATTAGACGAAAAAAAAGAAGAAAAAGAAGAATAATACGCCCAGAAAAGAGGCGAAAAGGAGAAAAACGTAAAAAAACGTGAAAAAAAAGTAAGAGGAAGAGAAGGGAAAAAAAGGTGGAAATGGGTTTAAAAGTGATTTCGGCGGAGAAATATATATATATATATATATATATATATATATATATACGCGCACACACACACATATATATAAACGTATTCTCCGTTGAGATATTGCAGCCGCTGCTGTGTCCAGGCCCAGGAGCCTTAGCACTGTGCTGTGATGTCACTCAATACCACTGACATCACTAGGTGTAAACAACATCTCTCCTTTGCTGTGTATGTGACTATGGAGCTGTTTGGTGATGTCGTCTATTATGGCCTTCATAGAAGCAACAGGAGATTGTTGCATCCATCTAGAACCCTCAGAACTACAGTGCTATGATGTCACTCACTTCCACAGGCCTTGCAGAGTGTAAACAACAACAACCCAGCTTTGTTGTGTATGTAACCATAGGGATTTGTGATGTCACCTAGAACCTTCACAGCAGCGACAGCTTTATGAGGAGCATCAGCACTGCTCTGCCTGAGCAGAACCATCACCGCCATAGGTTGTCAAATAACCCGGGTTTAACCCACACAGGTAAGTCCAATGGGGTGCAGGCATGTCCTCTATGCTTACAGCTTCCCGTGGGTGTTGGTTTGATACCGTTTGGGGACAGCCAAGGAGGCATCTGCAGGCAACAAAGGTAGGTGTGTGCTTGTGTGTGTGTTTCCTATGCAGATCCTAAGCCCAGTGTCACATGCAAGTAGGAGGAGTAAGAAGGGTTCCTGGCAAATCCGGGTTATGGATTGCATTTAAAAAGGCCCCGTGGGAGTGCAATGGGCCCCTGTCTTGCTGCTTAGCAATAATGGTATGGGTTTAGGTTCTGCTGTGTGTACTGGTGGTTGACTGCCCCCCAGCCCAGAGTGTGCATGGAAAATTGTCTGGCAGCCTCCCTGACAGCAAGCAGTGATAGTGCCCATGAAGGGGACCTTGTTGGGCCCGCCCCTTTCACGGTTATCGCTTCTCGGCCTTTTGGCTAAGATCAAGTGTAGTATCTGTTCTTATCAGTTTAATATCTGATACGTCCCCTATCTGGGGACCATATATTAAATGGATTTTTGAGAACGGGGGCCGATTTCGAAGCTTGCTTCCGTCGCCCTATGCATTGACCCGATATGGCAGTATCTTTGGGTACAGTGCACCACCCCCTTACAGGGTTAAAAAGAAAGATTCCTACTTTCATTGCTACCTGCTTGCTGGCTAGCCAGCTAGCCAGCCCTGTGGGCCTTGCTGCTGCTGCTGCTGCAGCCAAAAAACAAAAGGTGGTGCTGCTGCTGCTTCTGCTTCTGCTTGTGTCTGGCCGCTGTTGGAGCGTCCAGGCACAGGACTTCTGCTGCTGCTGACTAAATGGCCTCCTTAATTGGATCATTTGAGTAGCCAGCACACCTGTGCAGGTAGGGCATGACATGATAGGCAGCTGCCTTGATAGCGGGTGGGTGCTGAATGTTCCTAATTGACAAAATAAGATTAATGCTTATGAAGAAATATAAAATCTCATCCCTTCCCCAATATCGCGCCACACCCCTACCCCTTAATTCCCTGGTTGAACTTGATGGACATATGTCTTTTTTCGACCGTACTAACTATGTAACTATGTAACATAACATGGGGGGGGGGGGGGGTCTCCTGGCTGTTCACACAGGTGTGTCATTGCTGTACATTGACCATGCATTGCTTCTGTGGTATTGCAAAGGCAAAGACAAATGCTTCCAGCCATCCATTGCACTAATGGATTGGTCATCAGCTGGCTGTCTATGTCCCGCATCAATATAGACCAAAGTACAGAGGGTTAGGCTATGCTATTGTGCACCTACCTGATGCATCAGAAGGTGCGAGGCCCTTGCTAAATTCTGTGCACAGACTTTGAGATCTATGCTTTAGACTGTATCTAAACCTGCTCCAACATGGACTGACATTCTGGCCTACTTTCAGCCGATGCGACTTGTCTGTCGCTGAACAGTCGCTTTTTATGTATTCAGCACCTATGTATAATGTTGTAAAAATGCTCTAGAAGCTAAAGTCGCAGAAATGTCACACATATTTGGCCTGCAACTTTCTGTGCGACAAATTCAGACAGGAAAAATCAGTATAAATCCTTAGAAAATTATCCCCCAGTGTCTCCATCTGCTGGCGGTATTGAATAAGCATTGCTGCACTGATGGGGTATGCATTAGACGAAAAAAAAGAAGAAAAAGAAGAATAATACGCCCAGAAAAGAGGCGAAAAGGAGAAAAACGTAAAAAAACGTGAAAAAAAAGTAAGAGGAAGAGAAGGGAAAAAAAGGTGGAAATGGGTTTAAAAGTGATTTCGGCGGAGAAATATATATATATATATATATATATATATATATACGCGCACACACACACATATATATATAACGTATTCTCCGTTGAGATATTGCAGCCGCTGCTGTGTCCAGGCCCAGGAGCCTTAGCACTGTGCTGTGATGTCACTCAATACCACTGACATCACTAGGTGTAAACAACATCTCTCCTTTGCTGTGTATGTGACTATGGAGCTGTTTGGTGATGTCGTCTATTATGGCCTTCATAGAAGCAACAGGAGATTGTTGCATCCATCTAGAACCCTCAGAACTACAGTGCTATGATGCTATGATGTCACTCACTTCCACAGGCCTTGCAGAGTGTAAACAACAACAACCCAGCTTTGTTGTGTATGTAACCATAGGGATTTGTGATGTCACCTAGAACCTTCACAGCAGCGACAGCTTTATGAGGAGCATCAGCACTGCTCTGCCTGAGCAGAACCATCACCGCCATAGGTTGTCAAATAACCCGGGTTTAACCCACACAGGTAAGTCCAATGGGGTGCAGGCATGTCCTCTATGCTTACAGCTTCCCGTGGGTGTTGGTTTGATACCGTTTGGGGACAGCCAAGGAGGCATCTGCAGGCAACAAAGGTAGGTGTGTGCTTGTGTGTGTGTTTCCTATGCAGATCCTAAGCCCAGTGTCACATGCAAGTAGGAGGAGTAAGAAGGGTTCCTGGCAAATCCGGGTTATGGATTGCATTTAAAAAGGCCCCGTGGGAGTGCAATGGGCCCCTGTCTTGCTGCTTAGCAATAATGGTATGGGTTTAGGTTCTGCTGTGTGTACTGGTGGTTGACTGCCCCCCAGCCCAGAGTGTGCATGGAAAATTGTCTGGCAGCCTCCCTGACAGCAAGCAGTGATAGTGCCCATGAAGGGGACCTTGTTGGGCCCGCCCCTTTCACGGTTATCGCTTCTCGGCCTTTTGGCTAAGATCAAGTGTAGTATCTGTTCTTATCAGTTTAATATCTGATACGTCCCCTATCTGGGGACCATATATTAAATGGATTTTTGAGAACGGGGGCCGATTTCGAAGCTTGCTTCCGTCGCCCTATGCATTGACCCGATATGGCAGTATCTTCGGGTACAGTGCACCACCCCCTTACAGGGTTAAAAAGAAAGATTCCTACTTTCATTGCTACCTGCTTGCTGGCTAGCCAGCTAGCCAGCCCTGTGGGCCTTGCTGCTGCTGCTGCTGCAGCCAAAAAACAAAAGGTGGTGCTGCTGCTGCTTCTGCTTCTGCTTGTGTCTGGCCGCTGTTGGAGCGTCCAGGCACAGGACTTCTGCTGCTGCTGACTAAATGGCCTCCTTAATTGGATCATTTGAGTAGCCAGCACACCTGTGCAGGTAGGGCATGACATGATAGGCAGCTGCCTTGATAGCGGGTGGGTGCTGAATGTTCCTAATTGACAAAATAAGATTAATGCTTATGAAGAAATATAAAATCTCATCCCTTCCCCAATATCGCGCCACACCCCTACCCCTTAATTCCCTGGTTGAACTTGATGGACATATGTCTTTTTTCGACCGTACTAACTATGTAACTATGTAACATAACATGGGGGGGGGGGGGTCTCCTGGCTGTTCACACAGGTGTGTCATTGCTGTACATTGACCATGCATTGCTTCTGTGGTATTGCAAAGGCAAAGACAAATGCTTCCAGCCATCCATTGCACTAATGGATTGGTCATCAGCTGGCTGTCTATGTCCCGCATCAATATAGACCAAAGTACAGAGGGTTAGGCTATGCTATTGTGCACCTACCTGATGCATCAGAAGGTGCGAGGCCCTTGCTAAATTCTGTGCACAGACTTTGAGATCTATGCTTTAGACTGTATCTAAACCTGCTCCAACATGGACTGACATTCTGGCCTACTTTCAGCCGATGCGACTTGTCTGTCGCTGAACAGTCGCTTTTTATGTATTCAGCACCTATGTATAATGTTGTAAAAATGCTCTAGAAGCTAAAGTCGCAGAAATGTCACACATATTTGGCCTGCAACTTTCTGTGCGACAAATTCAGACAGGAAAAATCAGTATAAATCCTTAGAAAATTATCCCCCAGTGTCTCCATCTGCTGGCGGTATTGAATAAGCATTGCTGCACTGATGGGGTATGCATTAGACGAAAAAAAAGAAGAAAAAGAAGAATAATACGCCCAGAAAAGAGGCGAAAAGGAGAAAAACGTAAAAAAACGTGAAAAAAAAGTAAGAGGAAGAGAAGGGAAAAAAAGGTGGAAATGGGTTTAAAAGTGATTTCGGCGGAGAAATATATATATATATATATATATATATATATATATATATATATACGCGCACACACACACATATATATAAACGTATTCTCCGTTGAGATATTGCAGCCGCTGCTGTGTCCAGGCCCAGGAGCCTTAGCACTGTGCTGTGATGTCACTCAATACCACTGACATCACTAGGTGTAAACAACATCTCTCCTTTGCTGTGTATGTGACTATGGAGCTGTTTGGTGATGTCGTCTATTATGGCCTTCATAGAAGCAACAGGAGATTGTTGCATCCATCTAGAACCCTCAGAACTACAGTGCTATGATGTCACTCACTTCCACAGGCCTTGCAGAGTGTAAACAACAACAACCCAGCTTTGTTGTGTATGTAACCATAGGGATTTGTGATGTCACCTAGAACCTTCACAGCAGCGACAGCTTTATGAGGAGCATCAGCACTGCTCTGCCTGAGCAGAACCATCACCGCCATAGGTTGTCAAATAACCCGGGTTTAACCCACACAGGTAAGTCCAATGGGGTGCAGGCATGTCCTCTATGCTTACAGCTTCCCGTGGGTGTTGGTTTGATACCGTTTGGGGACAGCCAAGGAGGCATCTGCAGGCAACAAAGGTAGGTGTGTGCTTGTGTGTGTGTTTCCTATGCAGATCCTAAGCCCAGTGTCACATGCAAGTAGGAGGAGTAAGAAGGGTTCCTGGCAAATCCGGGTTATGGATTGCATTTAAAAAGGCCCCGTGGGAGTGCAATGGGCCCCTGTCTTGCTGCTTAGCAATAATGGTATGGGTTTAGGTTCTGCTGTGTGTACTGGTGGTTGACTGCCCCCCAGCCCAGAGTGTGCATGGAAAATTGTCTGGCAGCCTCCCTGACAGCAAGCAGTGATAGTGCCCATGAAGGGGACCTTGTTGGGCCCGCCCCTTTCACGGTTATCGCTTCTCGGCCTTTTGGCTAAGATCAAGTGTAGTATCTGTTCTTATCAGTTTAATATCTGATACGTCCCCTATCTGGGGACCATATATTAAATGGATTTTTGAGAACGGGGGCCGATTTCGAAGCTTGCTTCCGTCGCCCTATGCATTGACCCGATATGGCAGTATCTTCGGGTACAGTGCACCACCCCCTTACAGGGTTAAAAAGAAAGATTCCTACTTTCATTGCTACCTGCTTGCTGGCTAGCCAGCTAGCCAGCCCTGTGGGCCTTGCTGCTGCTGCTGCTGCAGCCAAAAAACAAAAGGTGGTGCTGCTGCTGCTTCTGCTTCTGCTTGTGTCTGGCCGCTGTTGGAGCGTCCAGGCACAGGACTTCTGCTGCTGCTGACTAAATGGCCTCCTTAATTGGATCATTTGAGTAGCCAGCACACCTGTGCAGGTAGGGCATGACATGATAGGCAGCTGCCTTGATAGCGGGTGGGTGCTGAATGTTCCTAATTGACAAAATAAGATTAATGCTTATGAAGAAATATAAAATCTCATCCCTTCCCCAATATCGCGCCACACCCCTACCCCTTAATTCCCTGGTTGAACTTGATGGACATATGTCTTTTTTCGACCGTACTAACTATGTAACTATGTAACATAACATGGGGGGGGGGGGGTCTCCTGGCTGTTCACACAGGTGTGTCATTGCTGTACATTGACCATGCATTGCTTCTGTGGTATTGCAAAGGCAAAGACAAATGCTTCCAGCCATCCATTGCACTAATGGATTGGTCATCAGCTGGCTGTCTATGTCCCGCATCAATATAGACCAAAGTACAGAGGGTTAGGCTATGCTATTGTGCACCTACCTGATGCATCAGAAGGTGCGAGGCCCTTGCTAAATTCTGTGCACAGACTTTGAGATCTATGCTTTAGACTGTATCTAAACCTGCTCCAACATGGACTGACATTCTGGCCTACTTTTAGCCGATGCGACTTGTCTGTCGCTGAACAGTCGCTTTTTATGTATTCAGCACCTATGTATAATGTTGTAAAAATGCTCTAGAAGCTAAAGTCGCAGAAATGTCACACATATTTGGCCTGCAACTTTCTGTGCGACAAATTCAGACAGGAAAAATCAGTATAAATCCTTAGAAAATTATCCCCCAGTGTCTCCATCTGCTGGCGGTATTGAATAAGCATTGCTGCACTGATGGGGTATGCATTAGACGAAAAAAAAGAAGAAAAAGAAGAATAATACGCCCAGAAAAGAGGCGAAAAGGAGAAAAACGTAAAAAAACGTGAAAAAAAAGTAAGAGGAAGAGAAGGGAAAAAAAGGTGGAAATGGGTTTAAAAGTGATTTCGGCGGAGAAATATATATATATATATATATATATATATATATATATATATATATATACGCGCACACACACACATATATATAAACGTATTCTCCGTTGAGATATTGCAGCCGCTGCTGTGTCCAGGCCCAGGAGCCTTAGCACTGTGCTGTGATGTCACTCAATACCACTGACATCACTAGGTGTAAACAACATCTCTCCTTTGCTGTGTATGTGACTATGGAGCTGTTTGGTGATGTCGTCTATTATGGCCTTCATAGAAGCAACAGGAGATTGTTGCATCCATCTAGAACCCTCAGAACTACAGTGCTATGATGTCACTCACTTCCACAGGCCTTGCAGAGTGTAAACAACAACAACCCAGCTTTGTTGTGTATGTAACCATAGGGATTTGTGATGTCACCTAGAACCTTCACAGCAGCGACAGCTTTATGAGGAGCATCAGCACTGCTCTGCCTGAGCAGAACCATCACCGCCATAGGTTGTCAAATAACCCGGGTTTAACCCACACAGGTAAGTCCAATGGGGTGCAGGCATGTCCTCTATGCTTACAGCTTCCCGTGGGTGTTGGTTTGATACCGTTTGGGGACAGCCAAGGAGGCATCTGCAGGCAACAAAGGTAGGTGTGTGCTTGTGTGTGTGTTTCCTATGCAGATCCTAAGCCCAGTGTCACATGCAAGTAGGAGGAGTAAGAAGGGTTCCTGGCAAATCCGGGTTATGGATTGCATTTAAAAAGGCCCCGTGGGAGTGCAATGGGCCCCTGTCTTGCTGCTTAGCAATAATGGTATGGGTTTAGGTTCTGCTGTGTGTACTGGTGGTTGACTGCCCCCCAGCCCAGAGTGTGCATGGAAAATTGTCTGGCAGCCTCCCTGACAGCAAGCAGTGATAGTGCCCATGAAGGGGACCTTGTTGGGCCCGCCCCTTTCACGGTTATCGCTTCTCGGCCTTTTGGCTAAGATCAAGTGTAGTATCTGTTCTTATCAGTTTAATATCTGATACGTCCCCTATCTGGGGACCATATATTAAATGGATTTTTGAGAACGGGGGCCGATTTCGAAGCTTGCTTCCGTCGCCCTATGCATTGACCCGATATGGCAGTATCTTCGGGTACAGTGCACCACCCCCTTACAGGGTTAAAAAGAAAGATTCCTACTTTCATTGCTACCTGCTTGCTGGCTAGCCAGCTAGCCAGCCCTGTGGGCCTTGCTGCTGCTGCTGCTGCAGCCAAAAAACAAAAGGTGGTGCTGCTGCTGCTTCTGCTTCTGCTTGTGTCTGGCCGCTGTTGGAGCGTCCAGGCACAGGACTTCTGCTGCTGCTGACTAAATGGCCTCCTTAATTGGATCATTTGAGTAGCCAGCACACCTGTGCAGGTAGGGCATGACATGATAGGCAGCTGCCTTGATAGCGGGTGGGTGCTGAATGTTCCTAATTGACAAAATAAGATTAATGCTTATGAAGAAATATAAAATCTCATCCCTTCCCCAATATCGCGCCACACCCCTACCCCTTAATTCCCTGGTTGAACTTGATGGACATATGTCTTTTTTCGACCGTACTAACTATGTAACTATGTAACATAACATGGGGGGGGGGGGGGTCTCCTGGCTGTTCACACAGGTGTGTCATTGCTGTACATTGACCATGCATTGCTTCTGTGGTATTGCAAAGGCAAAGACAAATGCTTCCAGCCATCCATTGCACTAATGGATTGGTCATCAGCTGGCTGTCTATGTCCCGCATCAATATAGACCAAAGTACAGAGGGTTAGGCTATGCTATTGTGCACCTACCTGATGCATCAGAAGGTGCGAGGCCCTTGCTAAATTCTGTGCACAGACTTTGAGATCTATGCTTTAGACTGTATCTAAACCTGCTCCAACATGGACTGACATTCTGGCCTACTTTCAGCCGATGCGACTTGTCTGTCGCTGAACAGTCGCTTTTTATGTATTCAGCACCTATGTATAATGTTGTAAAAATGCTCTAGAAGCTAAAGTCGCAGAAATGTCACACATATTTGGCCTGCAACTTTCTGTGCGACAAATTCAGACAGGAAAAATCAGTATAAATCCTTAGAAAATTATCCCCCAGTGTCTCCATCTGCTGGCGGTATTGAATAAGCATTGCTGCACTGATGGGGTATGCATTAGACGAAAAAAAAGAAGAAAAAGAAGAATAATACGCCCAGAAAAGAGGCGAAAAGGAGAAAAACGTAAAAAAACGTGAAAAAAAAGTAAGAGGAAGAGAAGGGAAAAAAAGGTGGAAATGGGTTTAAAAGTGATTTCGGCGGAGAAATATATATATATATATATATATATATATATATATATATATATACGCGCACACACACACATATATATAAACGTATTCTCCGTTGAGATATTGCAGCCGCTGCTGTGTCCAGGCCCAGGAGCCTTAGCACTGTGCTGTGATGTCACTCAATACCACTGACATCACTAGGTGTAAACAACATCTCTCCTTTGCTGTGTATGTGACTATGGAGCTGTTTGGTGATGTCGTCTATTATGTGGCCTTCATAGAAGCAACAGGAGATTGTTGCATCCATCTAGAACCCTCAGAACTACAGTGCTATGATGTCACTCACTTCCACAGGCCTTGCAGAGTGTAAACAACAACAACCCAGCTTTGTTGTGTATGTAACCATAGGGATTTGTGATGTCACCTAGAACCTTCACAGCAGCGACAGCTTTATGAGGAGCATCAGCACTGCTCTGCCTGAGCAGAACCATCACCGCCATAGGTTGTCAAATAACCCGGGTTTAACCCACACAGGTAAGTCCAATGGGGTGCAGGCATGTCCTCTATGCTTACAGCTTCCCGTGGGTGTTGGTTTGATACCGTTTGGGGACAGCCAAGGAGGCATCTGCAGGCAACAAAGGTAGGTGTGTGCTTGTGTGTGTGTTTCCTATGCAGATCCTAAGCCCAGTGTCACATGCAAGTAGGAGGAGTAAGAAGGGTTCCTGGCAAATCCGGGTTATGGATTGCATTTAAAAAGGCCCCGTGGGAGTGCAATGGGCCCCTGTCTTGCTGCTTAGCAATAATGGTATGGGTTTAGGTTCTGCTGTGTGTACTGGTGGTTGACTGCCCCCCAGCCCAGAGTGTGCATGGAAAATTGTCTGGCAGCCTCCCTGACAGCAAGCAGTGATAGTGCCCATGAAGGGGACCTTGTTGGGCCCGCCCCTTTCACGGTTATCGCTTCTCGGCCTTTTGGCTAAGATCAAGTGTAGTATCTGTTCTTATCAGTTTAATATCTGATACGTCCCCTATCTGGGGACCATATATTAAATGGATTTTTGAGAACGGGGGCCGATTTCGAAGCTTGCTTCCGTCGCCCTATGCATTGACCCGATATGGCAGTATCTTCGGGTACAGTGCACCACCCCCTTACAGGGTTAAAAAGAAAGATTCCTACTTTCATTGCTACCTGCTTGCTGGCTAGCCAGCTAGCCAGCCCTGTGGGCCTTGCTGCTGCTGCTGCTGCAGCCAAAAAACAAAAGGTGGTGCTGCTGCTGCTTCTGCTTCTGCTTGTGTCTGGCCGCTGTTGGAGCGTCCAGGCACAGGACTTCTGCTGCTGCTGACTAAATGGCCTCCTTAATTGGATCATTTGAGTAGCCAGCACACCTGTGCAGGTAGGGCATGACATGATAGGCAGCTGCCTTGATAGCGGGTGGGTGCTGAATGTTCCTAATTGACAAAATAAGATTAATGCTTATGAAGAAATATAAAATCTCATCCCTTCCCCAATATCGCGCCACACCCCTACCCCTTAATTCCCTGGTTGAACTTGATGGACATATGTCTTTTTTCGACCGTACTAACTATGTAACTATGTAACATAACATGGGGGGGGGGGGGTCTCCTGGCTGTTCACACAGGTGTGTCATTGCTGTACATTGACCATGCATTGCTTCTGTGGTATTGCAAAGGCAAAGACAAATGCTTCCAGCCATCCATTGCACTAATGGATTGGTCATCAGCTGGCTGTCTATGTCCCGCATCAATATAGACCAAAGTACAGAGGGTTAGGCTATGCTATTGTGCACCTACCTGATGCATCAGAAGGTGCGAGGCCCTTGCTAAATTCTGTGCACAGACTTTGAGATCTATGCTTTAGACTGTATCTAAACCTGCTCCAACATGGACTGACATTCTGGCCTACTTTCAGCCGATGCGACTTGTCTGTCGCTGAACAGTCGCTTTTTATGTATTCAGCACCTATGTATAATGTTGTAAAAATGCTCTAGAAGCTAAAGTCGCAGAAATGTCACACATATTTGGCCTGCAACTTTCTGTGCGACAAATTCAGACAGGAAAAATCAGTATAAATCCTTAGAAAATTATCCCCCAGTGTCTCCATCTGCTGGCGGTATTGAATAAGCATTGCTGCACTGATGGGGTATGCATTAGACGAAAAAAAAGAAGAAAAAGAAGAATAATACGCCCAGAAAAGAGGCGAAAAGGAGAAAAACGTAAAAAAACGTGAAAAAAAAGTAAGAGGAAGAGAAGGGAAAAGAAGGTGGAAATGGGTTTAAAAGTGATTTCGGCGGAGAAATATATATATAGATATATATATATATATATATATATATATATATATATATATATACGCGCACACACACACATATATATAAACGTATTCTCCGTTGAGATATTGCAGCCGCTGCTGTGTCCAGGCCCAGGAGCCTTAGCACTGTGCTGTGATGTCACTCAATACCACTGACATCACTAGGTGTAAACAACATCTCTCCTTTGCTGTGTATGTGACTATGGAGCTGTTTGGTGATGTCGTCTATTATGGCCTTCATAGAAGCAACAGGAGATTGTTGCATCCATCTAGAACCCTCAGAACTACAGTGCTATGATGTCACTCACTTCCACAGGCCTTGCAGAGTGTAAACAACAACAACCCAGCTTTGTTGTGTATGTAACCATAGGGATTTGTGATGTCACCTAGAACCTTCACAGCAGCGACAGCTTTATGAGGAGCATCAGCACTGCTCTGCCTGAGCAGAACCATCACCGCCATAGGTTGTCAAATAACCCGGGTTTAACCCACACAGGTAAGTCCAATGGGGTGCAGGCATGTCCTCTATGCTTACAGCTTCCCGTGGGTGTTGGTTTGATACCGTTTGGGGACAGCCAAGGAGGCATCTGCAGGCAACAAAGGTAGGTGTGTGCTTGTGTGTGTGTTTCCTATGCAGATCCTAAGCCCAGTGTCACATGCAAGTAGGAGGAGTAAGAAGGGTTCCTGGCAAATCCGGGTTATGGATTGCATTTAAAAAGGCCCCGTGGGAGTGCAATGGGCCCCTGTCTTGCTGCTTAGCAATAATGGTATGGGTTTAGGTTCTGCTGTGTGTACTGGTGGTTGACTGCCCCCCAGCCCAGAGTGTGCATGGAAAATTGTCTGGCAGCCTCCCTGACAGCAAGCAGTGATAGTGCCCATGAAGGGGACCTTGTTGGGCCCGCCCCTTTCACGGTTATCGCTTCTCGGCCTTTTGGCTAAGATCAAGTGTAGTATCTGTTCTTATCAGTTTAATATCTGATACGTCCCCTATCTGGGGACCATATATTAAATGGATTTTTGAGAACGGGGGCCGATTTCGAAGCTTGCTTCCGTCGCCCTATGCATTGACCCGATATGGCAGTATCTTCGGGTACAGTGCACCACCCCCTTACAGGGTTAAAAAGAAAGATTCCTACTTTCATTGCTACCTGCTTGCTGGCTAGCCAGCTAGCCAGCCCTGTGGGCCTTGCTGCTGCTGCTGCTGCAGCCAAAAAACAAAAGGTGGTGCTGCTGCTGCTGCTGCTTCTGCTTGTGTCTGGCCGCTGTTGGAGCGTCCAGGCACAGGACTTCTGCTGCTGCTGACTAAATGGCCTCCTTAATTGGATCATTTGAGTAGCCAGCACACCTGTGCAGGTAGGGCATGACATGATAGGCAGCTGCCTTGATAGCGGGTGGGTGCTGAATGTTCCTAATTGACAAAATAAGATTAATGCTTATGAAGAAATATAAAATCTCATCCCTTCCCCAATATCGCGCCACACCCCTACCCCTTAATTCCCTGGTTGAACTTGATGGACATATGTCTTTTTTCGACCGTACTAACTATGTAACTATGTAACATAACATGGGGGGGGGGGGGGTCTCCTGGCTGTTCACACAGGTGTGTCATTGCTGTACATTGACCATGCATTGCTTCTGTGGTATTGCAAAGGCAAAGACAAATGCTTCCAGCCATCCATTGCACTAATGGATTGGTCATCAGCTGGCTGTCTATGTCCCGCATCAATATAGACCAAAGTACAGAGGGTTAGGCTATGCTATTGTGCACCTACCTGATGCATCAGAAGGTGCGAGGCCCTTGCTAAATTCTGTGCACAGACTTTGAGATCTATGCTTTAGACTGTATCTAAACCTGCTCCAACATGGACTGACATTCTGGCCTACTTTCAGCCGATGCGACTTGTCTGTCGCTGAACAGTCGCTTTTTATGTATTCAGCACCTATGTATAATGTTGTAAAAATGCTCTAGAAGCTAAAGTCGCAGAAATGTCACACATATTTGGCCTGCAACTTTCTGTGCGACAAATTCAGACAGGAAAAATCAGTATAAATCCTTAGAAAATTATCCCCCAGTGTCTCCATCTGCTGGCGGTATTGAATAAGCATTGCTGCACTGATGGGGTATGCATTAGACGAAAAAAAAGAAGAAAAAGAAGAATAATACGCCCAGAAAAGAGGCGAAAAGGAGAAAAACGTAAAAAAACGTGAAAAAAAAGTAAGAGGAAGAGAAGGGAAAAAAAGGTGGAAATGGGTTTAAAAGTGATTTCGGCGGAGAAATATATATATATATATATATATATATATATATATATATATATATATACGCGCACACACACACATATATATAAACGTATTCTCCGTTGAGATATTGCAGCCGCTGCTGTGTCCAGGCCCAGGAGCCTTAGCACTGTGCTGTGATGTCACTCAATACCACTGACATCACTAGGTGTAAACAACATCTCTCCTTTGCTGTGTATGTGACTATGGAGCTGTTTGGTGATGTCGTCTATTATGGCCTTCATAGAAGCAACAGGAGATTGTTGCATCCATCTAGAACCCTCAGAACTACAGTGCTATGATGTCACTCACTTCCACAGGCCTTGCAGAGTGTAAACAACAACAACCCAGCTTTGTTGTGTATGTAACCATAGGGATTTGTGATGTCACCTAGAACCTTCACAGCAGCGACAGCTTTATGAGGAGCATCAGCACTGCTCTGCCTGAGCAGAACCATCACCGCCATAGGTTGTCAAATAACCCGGGTTTAACCCACACAGGTAAGTCCAATGGGGTGCAGGCATGTCTTCTATGCTTACAGCTTCCCGTGGGTGTTGGTTTGATACCGTTTGGGGACAGCCAAGGAGGCATCTGCAGGCAACAAAGGTAGGTGTGTGCTTGTGTGTGTGTTTCCTATGCAGATCCTAAGCCCAGTGTCACATGCAAGTAGGAGGAGTAAGAAGGGTTCCTGGCAAATCCGGGTTATGGATTGCATTTAAAAAGGCCCCGTGGGAGTGCAATGGGCCCCTGTCTTGCTGCTTAGCAATAATGGTATGGGTTTAGGTTCTGCTGTGTGTACTGGTGGTTGACTGCCCCCCAGCCCAGAGTGTGCATGGAAAATTGTCTGGCAGCCTCCCTGACAGCAAGCAGTGATAGTGCCCATGAAGGGGACCTTGTTGGGCCCGCCCCTTTCACGGTTATCGCTTCTCGGCCTTTTGGCTAAGATCAAGTGTAGTATCTGTTCTTATCAGTTTAATATCTGATACGTCCCCTATCTGGGGACCATATATTAAATGGATTTTTGAGAACGGGGGCCGATTTCGAAGCTTGCTTCCGTCGCCCTATGCATTGACCCGATATGGCAGTATCTTCGGGTACAGTGCACCACCCCCTTACAGGGTTAAAAAGAAAGATTCCTACTTTCATTGCTACCTGCTTGCTGGCTAGCCAGCTAGCCAGCCCTGTGGGCCTTGCTGCTGCTGCTGCTGCAGCCAAAAAACAAAAGGTGGTGCTGCTGCTGCTTCTGCTTCTGCTTGTGTCTGGCCGCTGTTGGAGCGTCCAGGCACAGGACTTCTGCTGCTGCTGACTAAATGGCCTCCTTAATTGGATCATTTGAGTAGCCAGCACACCTGTGCAGGTAGGGCATGACATGATAGGCAGCTGCCTTGATAGCGGGTGGGTGCTGAATGTTCCTAATTGACAAAATAAGATTAATGCTTATGAAGAAATATAAAATCTCATCCCTTCCCCAATATCGCGCCACACCCCTACCCCTTAATTCCCTGGTTGAACTTGATGGACATATGTCTTTTTTCGACCGTACTAACTATGTAACTATGTAACATAACATGGGGGGGGGGGGGTCTCCTGGCTGTTCACACAGGTGTGTCATTGCTGTACATTGACCATGCATTGCTTCTGTGGTATTGCAAAGGCAAAGACAAATGCTTCCAGCCATCCATTGCACTAATGGATTGGTCATCAGCTGGCTGTCTATGTCCCGCATCAATATAGACCAAAGTACAGAGGGTTAGGCTATGCTATTGTGCACCTACCTGATGCATCAGAAGGTGCGAGGCCCTTGCTAAATTCTGTGCACAGACTTTGAGATCTATGCTTTAGACTGTATCTAAACCTGCTCCAACATGGACTGACATTCTGGCCTACTTTCAGCCGATGCGACTTGTCTGTCGCTGAACAGTCGCTTTTTATGTATTCAGCACCTATGTATAATGTTGTAAAAATGCTCTAGAAGCTAAAGTCGCAGAAATGTCACACATATTTGGCCTGCAACTTTCTGTGCGACAAATTCAGACAGGAAAAATCAGTATAAATCCTTAGAAAATTATCCCCCAGTGTCTCCATCTGCTGGCGGTATTGAATAAGCATTGCTGCACTGATGGGGTATGCATTAGACGAAAAAAAAGAAGAAAAAGAAGAATAATACGCCCAGAAAAGAGGCGAAAAGGAGAAAAACGTAAAAAAACGTGAAAAAAAAGTAAGAGGAAGAGAAGGGAAAAAAAGGTGGAAATGGGTTTAAAAGTGATTTCGGCGGAGAAATATATATATATATATATATATATATATATATATATATATATACGCGCACACACACACATATATATAAACGTATTCTCCGTTGAGATATTGCAGCCGCTGCTGTGTCCAGGCCCAGGAGCCTTAGCACTGTGCTGTGATGTCACTCAATACCACTGACATCACTAGGTGTAAACAACATCTCTCCTTTGCTGTGTATGTGACTATGGAGCTGTTTGGTGATGTCGTCTATTATGGCCTTCATAGAAGCAACAGGAGATTGTTGCATCCATCTAGAACCCTCAGAACTACAGTGCTATGATGTCACTCACTTCCACAGGCCTTGCAGAGTGTAAACAACAACAACCCAGCTTTGTTGTGTATGTAACCATAGGGATTTGTGATGTCACCTAGAACCTTCACAGCAGCGACAGCTTTATGAGGAGCATCAGCACTGCTCTGCCTGAGCAGAACCATCACCGCCATAGGTTGTCAAATAACCCGGGTTTAACCCACACAGGTAAGTCCAATGGGGTGCAGGCATGTCCTCTATGCTTACAGCTTCCCGTGGGTGTTGGTTTGATACCGTTTGGGGACAGCCAAGGAGGCATCTGCAGGCAACAAAGGTAGGTGTGTGCTTGTGTGTGTGTTTCCTATGCAGATCCTAAGCCCAGTGTCACATGCAAGTAGGAGGAGTAAGAAGGGTTCCTGGCAAATCCGGGTTATGGATTGCATTTAAAAAGGCCCCGTGGGAGTGCAATGGGCCCCTGTCTTGCTGCTTAGCAATAATGGTATGGGTTTAGGTTCTGCTGTGTGTACTGGTGGTTGACTGCCCCCCAGCCCAGAGTGTGCATGGAAAATTGTCTGGCAGCCTCCCTGACAGCAAGCAGTGATAGTGCCCATGAAGGGGACCTTGTTGGGCCCGCCCCTTTCACGGTTATCGCTTCTCGGCCTTTTGGCTAAGATCAAGTGTAGTATCTGTTCTTATCAGTTTAATATCTGATACGTCCCCTATCTGGGGACCATATATTAAATGGATTTTTGAGAACGGGGGCCGATTTCGAAGCTTGCTTCCGTCGCCCTATGCATTGACCCGATATGGCAGTATCTTCGGGTACAGTGCACCACCCCCTTACAGGGTTAAAAAGAAAGATTCCTACTTTCATTGCTACCTGCTTGCTGGCTAGCCAGCTAGCCAGCCCTGTGGGCCTTGCTGCTGCTGCTGCTGCAGCCAAAAAACAAAAGGTGGTGCTGCTGCTGCTTCTGCTTCTGCTTGTGTCTGGCCGCTGTTGGAGCGTCCAGGCACAGGACTTCTGCTGCTGCTGACTAAATGGCCTCCTTAATTGGATCATTTGAGTAGCCAGCACACCTGTGCAGGTAGGGCATGACATGATAGGCAGCTGCCTTGATAGCGGGTGGGTGCTGAATGTTCCTAATTGACAAAATAAGATTAATGCTTATGAAGAAATATAAAATCTCATCCCTTCCCCAATATCGCGCCACACCCCTACCCCTTAATTCCCTGGTTGAACTTGATGGACATATGTCTTTTTTCGACCGTACTAACTATGTAACTATGTAACATAACATGGGGGGGGGGGGGTCTCCTGGCTGTTCACACAGGTGTGTCATTGCTGTACATTGACCATGCATTGCTTCTGTGGTATTGCAAAGGCAAAGACAAATGCTTCCAGCCATCCATTGCACTAATGGATTGGTCATCAGCTGGCTGTCTATGTCCCGCATCATTATAGACCAAAGTACAGAGGGTTAGGCTATGCTATTGTGCACCTACCTGATGCATCAGAAGGTGCGAGGCCCTTGCTAAATTCTGTGCACAGACTTTGAGATCTATGCTTTAGACTGTATCTAAACCTGCTCCAACATGGACTGACATTCTGGCCTACTTTCAGCCGATGCGACTTGTCTGTCGCTGAACAGTCGCTTTTTATGTATTCAGCACCTATGTATAATGTTGTAAAAATGCTCTAGAAGCTAAAGTCGCAGAAATGTCACACATATTTGGCCTGCAACTTTCTGTGCGACAAATTCAGACAGGAAAAATCAGTATAAATCCTTAGAAAATTATCCCCAGTGTCTCCATCTGCTGGCGGTATTGAATAAGCATTGCTGCACTGATGGGGTATGC
The DNA here is from genome assembly GCF_029499605.1 of Hyla sarda. NCBI lineage: Eukaryota > Metazoa > Chordata > Amphibia > Anura > Hylidae > Hyla > Hyla sarda. The sequence continues at coordinate 131,313 of NW_026610903.1, forward strand.
ATTAGACGAAAAAAAAGAAGAAAAAGAAGAATAATACGCCCAGAAAAGAGGCGAAAAGGAGAAAAACGTAAAAAAACGTGAAAAAAAAGTAAGAGGAAGAGAAGGGAAAAAAAGGTGGAAATGGGTTTAAAAGTGATTTCGGCGGAGAAATATATATATATATATATATATATATATATATATATATATATATATACGCGCACACACACACATATATATAAACGTATTCTCCGTTGAGATATTGCAGCCGCTGCTGTGTCCAGGCCCAGGAGCCTTAGCACTGTGCTGTGATGTCACTCAATACCACTGACATCACTAGGTGTAAACAACATCTCTCCTTTGCTGTGTATGTGACTATGGAGCTGTTTGGTGATGTCGTCTATTATGGCCTTCATAGAAGCAACAGGAGATTGTTGCATCCATCTAGAACCCTCAGAACTACAGTGCTATGATGTCACTCACTTCCACAGGCCTTGCAGAGTGTAAACAACAACAACCCAGCTTTGTTGTGTATGTAACCATAGGGATTTGTGATGTCACCTAGAACCTTCACAGCAGCGACAGCTTTATGAGGAGCATCAGCACTGCTCTGCCTGAGCAGAACCATCACCGCCATAGGTTGTCAAATAACCCGGGTTTAACCCACACAGGTAAGTCCAATGGGGTGCAGGCATGTCCTCTATGCTTACAGCTTCCCGTGGGTGTTGGTTTGATACCGTTTGGGGACAGCCAAGGAGGCATCTGCAGGCAACAAAGGTAGGTGTGTGCTTGTGTGTGTGTTTCCTATGCAGATCCTAAGCCCAGTGTCACATGCAAGTAGGAGGAGTAAGAAGGGTTCCTGGCAAATCCGGGTTATGGATTGCATTTAAAAAGGCCCCGTGGGAGTGCAATGGGCCCCTGTCTTGCTGCTTAGCAATAATGGTATGGGTTTAGGTTCTGCTGTGTGTACTGGTGGTTGACTGCCCCCCAGCCCAGAGTGTGCATGGAAAATTGTCTGGCAGCCTCCCTGACAGCAAGCAGTGATAGTGCCCATGAAGGGGACCTTGTTGGGCCCGCCCCTTTCACGGTTATCGCTTCTCGGCCTTTTGGCTAAGATCAAGTGTAGTATCTGTTCTTATCAGTTTAATATCTGATACGTCCCCTATCTGGGGACCATATATTAAATGGATTTTTGAGAACGGGGGCCGATTTCGAAGCTTGCTTCCGTCGCCCTATGCATTGACCCGATATGGCAGTATCTTCGGGTACAGTGCACCACCCCCTTACAGGGTTAAAAAGAAAGATTCCTACTTTCATTGCTACCTGCTTGCTGGCTAGCCAGCTAGCCAGCCCTGTGGGCCTTGCTGCTGCTGCTGCTGCAGCCAAAAAACAAAAGGTGGTGCTGCTGCTGCTTCTGCTTCTGCTTGTGTCTGGCCGCTGTTGGAGCGTCCAGGCACAGGACTTCTGCTGCTGCTGACTAAATGGCCTCCTTAATTGGATCATTTGAGTAGCCAGCACACCTGTGCAGGTAGGGCATGACATGATAGGCAGCTGCCTTGATAGCGGGTGGGTGCTGAATGTTCCTAATTGACAAAATAAGATTAATGCTTATGAAGAAATATAAAATCTCATCCCTTCCCCAATATCGCGCCACACCCCTACCCCTTAATTCCCTGGTTGAACTTGATGGACATATGTCTTTTTTCGACCGTACTAACTATGTAACTATGTAACATAACATGGGGGGGGGGGGGTCTCCTGGCTGTTCACACAGGTGTGTCATTGCTGTACATTGACCATGCATTGCTTCTGTGGTATTGCAAAGGCAAAGACAAATGCTTCCAGCCATCCATTGCACTAATGGATTGGTCATCAGCTGGCTGTCTATGTCCCGCATCAATATAGACCAAAGTACAGAGGGTTAGGCTATGCTATTGTGCACCTACCTGATGCATCAGAAGGTGCGAGGCCCTTGCTAAATTCTGTGCACAGACTTTGAGATCTATGCTTTAGACTGTATCTAAACCTGCTCCAACATGGACTGACATTCTGGCCTACTTTCAGCCGATGCGACTTGTCTGTCGCTGAACAGTCGCTTTTTATGTATTCAGCACCTATGTATAATGTTGTAAAAATGCTCTAGAAGCTAAAGTCGCAGAAATGTCACACATATTTGGCCTGCAACTTTCTGTGCGACAAATTCAGACAGGAAAAATCAGTATAAATCCTTAGAAAATTATCCCCCAGTGTCTCCATCTGCTGGCGGTATTGAATAAGCATTGCTGCACTGATGGGGTATGCATTAGACGAAAAAAAAGAAGAAAAAGAAGAATAATACGCCCAGAAAAGAGGCGAAAAGGAGAAAAACGTAAAAAAACGTGAAAAAAAAGTAAGAGGAAGAGAAGGGAAAAAAAGGTGGAAATGGGTTTAAAAGTGATTTCGGCGGAGAAATATATATATATATATATATATATATATATATATATATATATATACGCGCACACACACACATATATATAAACGTATTCTCCGTTGAGATATTGCAGCCGCTGCTGTGTCCAGGCCCAGGAGCCTTAGCACTGTGCTGTGATGTCACTCAATACCACTGACATCACTAGGTGTAAACAACATCTCTCCTTTGCTGTGTATGTGACTATGGAGCTGTTTGGTGATGTCGTCTATTATGGCCTTCATAGAAGCAACAGGAGATTGTTGCATCCATCTAGAACCCTCAGAACTACAGTGCTATGATGTCACTCACTTCCACAGGCCTTGCAGAGTGTAAACAACAACAACCCAGCTTTGTTGTGTATGTAACCATAGGGATTTGTGATGTCACCTAGAACCTTCACAGCAGCGACAGCTTTATGAGGAGCATCAGCACTGCTCTGCCTGAGCAGAACCATCACCGCCATAGGTTGTCAAATAACCCGGGTTTAACCCACACAGGTAAGTCCAATGGGGTGCAGGCATGTCCTCTATGCTTACAGCTTCCCGTGGGTGTTGGTTTGATACCGTTTGGGGACAGCCAAGGAGGCATCTGCAGGCAACAAAGGTAGGTGTGTGCTTGTGTGTGTGTTTCCTATGCAGATCCTAAGCCCAGTGTCACATGCAAGTAGGAGGAGTAAGAAGGGTTCCTGGCAAATCCGGGTTATGGATTGCATTTAAAAAGGCCCCGTGGGAGTGCAATGGGCCCCTGTCTTGCTGCTTAGCAATAATGGTATGGGTTTAGGTTCTGCTGTGTGTACTGGTGGTTGACTGCCCCCCAGCCCAGAGTGTGCATGGAAAATTGTCTGGCAGCCTCCCTGACAGCAAGCAGTGATAGTGCCCATGAAGGGGACCTTGTTGGGCCCGCCCCTTTCACGGTTATCGCTTCTCGGCCTTTTGGCTAAGATCAAGTGTAGTATCTGTTCTTATCAGTTTAATATCTGATACGTCCCCTATCTGGGGACCATATATTAAATGGATTTTTGAGAACGGGGGCCGATTTCGAAGCTTGCTTCCGTCGCCCTATGCATTGACCCGATATGGCAGTATCTTCGGGTACAGTGCACCACCCCCTTACAGGGTTAAAAAGAAAGATTCCTACTTTCATTGCTACCTGCTTGCTGGCTAGCCAGCTAGCCAGCCCTGTGGGCCTTGCTGCTGCTGCTGCTGCAGCCAAAAAACAAAAGGTGGTGCTGCTGCTGCTTCTGCTTCTGCTTGTGTCTGGCCGCTGTTGGAGCGTCCAGGCACAGGACTTCTGCTGCTGCTGACTAAATGGCCTCCTTAATTGGATCATTTGAGTAGCCAGCACACCTGTGCAGGTAGGGCATGACATGATAGGCAGCTGCCTTGATAGCGGGTGGGTGCTGAATGTTCCTAATTGACAAAATAAGATTAATGCTTATGAAGAAATATAAAATCTCATCCCTTCCCCAATATCGCGCCACACCCCTACCCCTTAATTCCCTGGTTGAACTTGATGGACATATGTCTTTTTTCGACCGTACTAACTATGTAACTATGTAACATAACATGGGGGGGGGGGGGTCTCCTGGCTGTTCACACAGGTGTGTCATTGCTGTACATTGACCATGCATTGCTTCTGTGGTATTGCAAAGGCAAAGACAAATGCTTCCAGCCATCCATTGCACTAATGGATTGGTCATCAGCTGGCTGTCTATGTCCCGCATCAATATAGACCAAAGTACAGAGGGTTAGGCTATGCTATTGTGCACCTACCTGATGCATCAGAAGGTGCGAGGCCCTTGCTAAATTCTGTGCACAGACTTTGAGATCTATGCTTTAGACTGTATCTAAACCTGCTCCAACATGGACTGACATTCTGGCCTACTTTCAGCCGATGCGACTTGTCTGTCGCTGAACAGTCGCTTTTTATGTATTCAGCACCTATGTATAATGTTGTAAAAATGCTCTAGAAGCTAAAGTCGCAGAAATGTCACACATATTTGGCCTGCAACTTTCTGTGCGACAAATTCAGACAGGAAAAATCAGTATAAATCCTTAGAAAATTATCCCCCAGTGTCTCCATCTGCTGGCGGTATTGAATAAGCATTGCTGCACTGATGGGGTATGCATTAGACGAAAAAAAAGAAGAAAAAGAAGAATAATACGCCCAGAAAAGAGGCGAAAAGGAGAAAAACGTAAAAAAACGTGAAAAAAAAGTAAGAGGAAGAGAAGGGAAAAAAAGGTGGAAATGGGTTTAAAAGTGATTTCGGCGGAGAATATATATATATATATATATATATATATATATATATATATATACGCGCACACACACACATATATATAAACGTATTCTCCGTTGAGATATTGCAGCCGCTGCTGTGTCCAGGCCCAGGAGCCTTAGCACTGTGCTGTGATGTCACTCAATACCACTGACATCACTAGGTGTAAACAACATCTCTCCTTTGCTGTGTATGTGACTATGGAGCTGTTTGGTGATGTCGTCTATTATGGCCTTCATAGAAGCAACAGGAGATTGTTGCATCCATCTAGAACCCTCAGAACTACAGTGCTATGATGTCACTCACTTCCACAGGCCTTGCAGAGTGTAAACAACAACAACCCAGCTTTGTTGTGTATGTAACCATAGGGATTTGTGATGTCACCTAGAACCTTCACAGCAGCGACAGCTTTATGAGGAGCATCAGCACTGCTCTGCCTGAGCAGAACCATCACCGCCATAGGTTGTCAAATAACCCGGGTTTAACCCACACAGGTAAGTCCAATGGGGTGCAGGCATGTCCTCTATGCTTACAGCTTCCCGTGGGTGTTGGTTTGATACCGTTTGGGGACAGCCAAGGAGGCATCTGCAGGCAACAAAGGTAGGTGTGTGCTTGTGTGTGTGTTTCCTATGCAGATCCTAAGCCCAGTGTCACATGCAAGTAGGAGGAGTAAGAAGGGTTCCTGGCAAATCCGGGTTATGGATTGCATTTAAAAAGGCCCCGTGGGAGTGCAATGGGCCCCTGTCTTGCTGCTTAGCAATAATGGTATGGGTTTAGGTTCTGCTGTGTGTACTGGTGGTTGACTGCCCCCCAGCCCAGAGTGTGCATGGAAAATTGTCTGGCAGCCTCCCTGACAGCAAGCAGTGATAGTGCCCATGAAGGGGACCTTGTTGGGCCCGCCCCTTTCACGGTTATCGCTTCTCGGCCTTTTGGCTAAGATCAAGTGTAGTATCTGTTCTTATCAGTTTAATATCTGATACGTCCCCTATCTGGGGACCATATATTAAATGGATTTTTGAGAACGGGGGCCGATTTCGAAGCTTGCTTCCGTCGCCCTATGCATTGACCCGATATGGCAGTATCTTCGGGTACAGTGCACCACCCCCTTACAGGGTTAAAAAGAAAGATTCCTACTTTCATTGCTACCTGCTTGCTGGCTAGCCAGCTAGCCAGCCCTGTGGGCCTTGCTGCTGCTGCTGCTGCAGCCAAAAAACAAAAGGTGGTGCTGCTGCTGCTTCTGCTTCTGCTTGTGTCTGGCCGCTGTTGGAGCGTCCAGGCACAGGACTTCTGCTGCTGCTGACTAAATGGCCTCCTTAATTGGATCATTTGAGTAGCCAGCACACCTGTGCAGGTAGGGCATGACATGATAGGCAGCTGCCTTGATAGCGGGTGGGTGCTGAATGTTCCTAATTGACAAAATAAGATTAATGCTTATGAAGAAATATAAAATCTCATCCCTTCCCCAATATCGCGCCACACCCCTACCCCTTAATTCCCTGGTTGAACTTGATGGACATATGTCTTTTTTCGACCGTACTAACTATGTAACTATGTAACATAACATGGGGGGGGGGGGTCTCCTGGCTGTTCACACAGGTGTGTCATTGCTGTACATTGACCATGCATTGCTTCTGTGGTATTGCAAAGGCAAAGACAAATGCTTCCAGCCATCCATTGCACTAATGGATTGGTCATCAGCTGGCTGTCTATGTCCCGCATCAATATAGACCAAAGTACAGAGGGTTAGGCTATGCTATTGTGCACCTACCTGATGCATCAGAAGGTGCGAGGCCCTTGCTAAATTCTGTGCACAGACTTTGAGATCTATGCTTTAGACTGTATCTAAACCTGCTCCAACATGGACTGACATTCTGGCCTACTTTCAGCCGATGCGACTTGTCTGTCGCTGAACAGTCGCTTTTTATGTATTCAGCACCTATGTATAATGTTGTAAAAATGCTCTAGAAGCTAAAGTCGCAGAAATGTCACACATATTTGGCCTGCAACTTTCTGTGCGACAAATTCAGACAGGAAAAATCAGTATAAATCCTTAGAAAATTATCCCCCAGTGTCTCCATCTGCTGGCGGTATTGAATAAGCATTGCTGCACTGATGGGGTATGCATTAGACGAAAAAAAAGAAGAAAAAGAAGAATAATACGCCCAGAAAAGAGGCGAAAAGGAGAAAAACGTAAAAAAACGTGAAAAAAAAGTAAGAGGAAGAGAAGGGAAAAAAAGGTGGAAATGGGTTTAAAAGTGATTTCGGCGGAGAATATATATATATATATATATATATATATATATATATATATATATACGCGCACACACACACATATATATAAACGTATTCTCCGTTGAGATATTGCAGCCGCTGCTGTGTCCAGGCCCAGGAGCCTTAGCACTGTGCTGTGATGTCACTCAATACCACTGACATCACTAGGTGTAAACAACATCTCTCCTTTGCTGTGTATGTGACTATGGAGCTGTTTGGTGATGTCGTCTATTATGGCCTTCATAGAAGCAACAGGAGATTGTTGCATCCATCTAGAACCCTCAGAACTACAGTGCTATGATGTCACTCACTTCCACAGGCCTTGCAGAGTGTAAACAACAACAACCCAGCTTTGTTGTGTATGTAACCATAGGGATTTGTGATGTCACCTAGAACCTTCACAGCAGCGACAGCTTTATGAGGAGCATCAGCACTGCTCTGCCTGAGCAGAACCATCACCGCCATAGGTTGTCAAATAACCCGGGTTTAACCCACACAGGTAAGTCCAATGGGGTGCAGGCATGTCCTCTATGCTTACAGCTTCCCGTGGGTGTTGGTTTGATACCGTTTGGGGACAGCCAAGGAGGCATCTGCAGGCAACAAAGGTAGGTGTGTGCTTGTGTGTGTGTTTCCTATGCAGATCCTAAGCCCAGTGTCACATGCAAGTAGGAGGAGTAAGAAGGGTTCCTGGCAAATCCGGGTTATGGATTGCATTTAAAAAGGCCCCGTGGGAGTGCAATGGGCCCCTGTCTTGCTGCTTAGCAATAATGGTATGGGTTTAGGTTCTGCTGTGTGTACTGGTGGTTGACTGCCCCCCAGCCCAGAGTGTGCATGGAAAATTGTCTGGCAGCCTCCCTGACAGCAAGCAGTGATAGTGCCCATGAAGGGGACCTTGTTGGGCCCGCCCCTTTCACGGTTATCGCTTCTCGGCCTTTTGGCTAAGATCAAGTGTAGTATCTGTTCTTATCAGTTTAATATCTGATACGTCCCCTATCTGGGGACCATATATTAAATGGATTTTTGAGAACGGGGGCCGATTTCGAAGCTTGCTTCCGTCGCCCTATGCATTGACCCGATATGGCAGTATCTTCGGGTACAGTGCACCACCCCCTTACAGGGTTAAAAAGAAAGATTCCTACTTTCATTGCTACCTGCTTGCTGGCTAGCCAGCTAGCCAGCCCTGTGGGCCTTGCTGCTGCTGCTGCTGCAGCCAAAAAACAAAAGGTGGTGCTGCTGCTGCTTCTGCTTCTGCTTGTGTCTGGCCGCTGTTGGAGCGTCCAGGCACAGGACTTCTGCTGCTGCTGACTAAATGGCCTCCTTAATTGGATCATTTGAGTAGCCAGCACACCTGTGCAGGTAGGGCATGACATGATAGGCAGCTGCCTTGATAGCGGGTGGGTGCTGAATGTTCCTAATTGACAAAATAAGATTAATGCTTATGAAGAAATATAAAATCTCATCCCTTCCCCAATATCGCGCCACACCCCTACCCCTTAATTCCCTGGTTGAACTTGATGGACATATGTCTTTTTTCGACCGTACTAACTATGTAACTATGTAACATAACATGGGGGGGGGGGGGTCTCCTGGCTGTTCACACAGGTGTGTCATTGCTGTACATTGACCATGCATTGCTTCTGTGGTATTGCAAAGGCAAAGACAAATGCTTCCAGCCATCCATTGCACTAATGGATTGGTCATCAGCTGGCTGTCTATGTCCCGCATCAATATAGACCAAAGTACAGAGGGTTAGGCTATGCTATTGTGCACCTACCTGATGCATCAGAAGGTGCGAGGCCCTTGCTAAATTCTGTGCACAGACTTTGAGATCTATGCTTTAGACTGTATCTAAACCTGCTCCAACATGGACTGACATTCTGGCCTACTTTCAGCCGATGCGACTTGTCTGTCGCTGAACAGTCGCTTTTTATGTATTCAGCACCTATGTATAATGTTGTAAAAATGCTCTAGAAGCTAAAGTCGCAGAAATGTCACACATATTTGGCCTGCAACTTTCTGTGCGACAAATTCAGACAGGAAAAATCAGTATAAATCCTTAGAAAATTATCCCCCAGTGTCTCCATCTGCTGGCGGTATTGAATAAGCATTGCTGCACTGATGGGGTATGCATTAGACGAAAAAAAAGAAGAAAAAGAAGAATAATACGCCCAGAAAAGAGGCGAAAAGGAGAAAAACGTAAAAAAACGTGAAAAAAAAGTAAGAGGAAGAGAAGGGAAAAAAAGGTGGAAATGGGTTTAAAAGTGATTTCGGCGGAGAATATATATATATATATATATATATATATATATATATATATATATACGCGCACACACACACATATATATAAACGTATTCTCCGTTGAGATATTGCAGCCGCTGCTGTGTCCAGGCCCAGGAGCCTTAGCACTGTGCTGTGATGTCACTCAATACCACTGACATCACTAGGTGTAAACAACATCTCTCCTTTGCTGTGTATGTGACTATGGAGCTGTTTGGTGATGTCGTCTATTATGGCCTTCATAGAAGCAACAGGAGATTGTTGCATCCATCTAGAACCCTCAGAACTACAGTGCTATGATGTCACTCACTTCCACAGGCCTTGCAGAGTGTAAACAACAACAACCCAGCTTTGTTGTGTATGTAACCATAGGGATTTGTGATGTCACCTAGAACCTTCACAGCAGCGACAGCTTTATGAGGAGCATCAGCACTGCTCTGCCTGAGCAGAACCATCACCGCCATAGGTTGTCAAATAACCCGGGTTTAACCCACACAGGTAAGTCCAATGGGGTGCAGGCATGTCCTCTATGCTTACAGCTTCCCGTGGGTGTTGGTTTGATACCGTTTGGGGACAGCCAAGGAGGCATCTGCAGGCAACAAAGGTAGGTGTGTGCTTGTGTGTGTGTTTCCTATGCAGATCCTAAGCCCAGTGTCACATGCAAGTAGGAGGAGTAAGAAGGGTTCCTGGCAAATCCGGGTTATGGATTGCATTTAAAAAGGCCCCGTGGGAGTGCAATGGGCCCCTGTCTTGCTGCTTAGCAATAATGGTATGGGTTTAGGTTCTGCTGTGTGTACTGGTGGTTGACTGCCCCCCAGCCCAGAGTGTGCATGGAAAATTGTCTGGCAGCCTCCCTGACAGCAAGCAGTGATAGTGCCCATGAAGGGGACCTTGTTGGGCCCGCCCCTTTCACGGTTATCGCTTCTCGGCCTTTTGGCTAAGATCAAGTGTAGTATCTGTTCTTATCAGTTTAATATCTGATACGTCCCCTATCTGGGGACCATATATTAAATGGATTTTTGAGAACGGGGGCCGATTTCGAAGCTTGCTTCCGTCGCCCTATGCATTGACCCGATATGGCAGTATCTTCGGGTACAGTGCACCACCCCCTTACAGGGTTAAAAAGAAAGATTCCTACTTTCATTGCTACCTGCTTGCTGGCTAGCCAGCTAGCCAGCCCTGTGGGCCTTGCTGCTGCTGCTGCTGCAGCCAAAAAACAAAAGGTGGTGCTGCTGCTGCTTCTGCTTCTGCTTGTGTCTGGCCGCTGTTGGAGCGTCCAGGCACAGGACTTCTGCTGCTGCTGACTAAATGGCCTCCTTAATTGGATCATTTGAGTAGCCAGCACACCTGTGCAGGTAGGGCATGACATGATAGGCAGCTGCCTTGATAGCGGGTGGGTGCTGAATGTTCCTAATTGACAAAATAAGATTAATGCTTATGAAGAAATATAAAATCTCATCCCTTCCCCAATATCGCGCCACACCCCTACCCCTTAATTCCCTGGTTGAACTTGATGGACATATGTCTTTTTTCGACCGTACTAACTATGTAACTATGTAACATAACATGGGGGGGGGGGGTCTCCTGGCTGTTCACACAGGTGTGTCATTGCTGTACATTGACCATGCATTGCTTCTGTGGTATTGCAAAGGCAAAGACAAATGCTTCCAGCCATCCATTGCACTAATGGATTGGTCATCAGCTGGCTGTCTATGTCCCGCATCAATATAGACCAAAGTACAGAGGGTTAGGCTATGCTATTGTGCACCTACCTGATGCATCAGAAGGTGCGAGGCCCTTGCTAAATTCTGTGCACAGACTTTGAGATCTATGCTTTAGACTGTATCTAAACCTGCTCCAACATGGACTGACATTCTGGCCTACTTTCAGCCGATGCGACTTGTCTGTCGCTGAACAGTCGCTTTTTATGTATTCAGCACCTATGTATAATGTTGTAAAAATGCTCTAGAAGCTAAAGTCGCAGAAATGTCACACATATTTGGCCTGCAACTTTCTGTGCGACAAATTCAGACAGGAAAAATCAGTATAAATCCTTAGAAAATTATCCCCCAGTGTCTCCATCTGCTGGCGGTATTGAATAAGCATTGCTGCACTGATGGGGTATGCATTAGACGAAAAAAAAGAAGAAAAAGAAGAATAATACGCCCAGAAAAGAGGCGAAAAGGAGAAAAACGTAAAAAAACGTGAAAAAAAAGTAAGAGGAAGAGAAGGGAAAAAAAGGTGGAAATGGGTTTAAAAGTGATTTCGGCGGAGAATATATATATATATATATATATATATATATATATATATATATATACGCGCACACACACACATATATATAAACGTATTCTCCGTTGAGATATTGCAGCCGCTGCTGTGTCCAGGCCCAGGAGCCTTAGCACTGTGCTGTGATGTCACTCAATACCACTGACATCACTAGGTGTAAACAACATCTCTCCTTTGCTGTGTATGTGACTATGGAGCTGTTTGGTGATGTCGTCTATTATGGCCTTCATAGAAGCAACAGGAGATTGTTGCATCCATCTAGAACCCTCAGAACTACAGTGCTATGATGTCACTCACTTCCACAGGCCTTGCAGAGTGTAAACAACAACAACCCAGCTTTGTTGTGTATGTAACCATAGGGATTTGTGATGTCACCTAGAACCTTCACAGCAGCGACAGCTTTATGAGGAGCATCAGCACTGCTCTGCCTGAGCAGAACCATCACCGCCATAGGTTGTCAAATAACCCGGGTTTAACCCACACAGGTAAGTCCAATGGGGTGCAGGCATGTCCTCTATGCTTACAGCTTCCCGTGGGTGTTGGTTTGATACCGTTTGGGGACAGCCAAGGAGGCATCTGCAGGCAACAAAGGTAGGTGTGTGCTTGTGTGTGTGTTTCCTATGCAGATCCTAAGCCCAGTGTCACATGCAAGTAGGAGGAGTAAGAAGGGTTCCTGGCAAATCCGGGTTATGGATTGCATTTAAAAAGGCCCCGTGGGAGTGCAATGGGCCCCTGTCTTGCTGCTTAGCAATAATGGTATGGGTTTAGGTTCTGCTGTGTGTACTGGTGGTTGACTGCCCCCCAGCCCAGAGTGTGCATGGAAAATTGTCTGGCAGCCTCCCTGACAGCAAGCAGTGATAGTGCCCATGAAGGGGACCTTGTTGGGCCCGCCCCTTTCACGGTTATCGCTTCTCGGCCTTTTGGCTAAGATCAAGTGTAGTATCTGTTCTTATCAGTTTAATATCTGATACGTCCCCTATCTGGGGACCATATATTAAATGGATTTTTGAGAACGGGGGCCGATTTCGAAGCTTGCTTCCGTCGCCCTATGCATTGACCCGATATGGCAGTATCTTCGGGTACAGTGCACCACCCCCTTACAGGGTTAAAAAGAAAGATTCCTACTTTCATTGCTACCTGCTTGCTGGCTAGCCAGCTAGCCAGCCCTGTGGGCCTTGCTGCTGCTGCTGCTGCAGCCAAAAAACAAAAGGTGGTGCTGCTGCTTCTGCTTCTGCTTGTGTCTGGCCGCTGTTGGAGCGTCCAGGCACAGGACTTCTGCTGCTGCTGACTAAATGGCCTCCTTAATTGGATCATTTGAGTAGCCAGCACACCTGTGCAGGTAGGGCATGACATGATAGGCAGCTGCCTTGATAGCGGGTGGGTGCTGAATGTTCCTAATTGACAAAATAAGATTAATGCTTATGAAGAAATATAAAATCTCATCCCTTCCCCAATATCGCGCCACACCCCTACCCCTTAATTCCCTGGTTGAACTTGATGGACATATGTCTTTTTTCGACCGTACTAACTATGTAACTATGTAACATAACATGGGGGGGGGGGGGTCTCCTGGCTGTTCACACAGGTGTGTCATTGCTGTACATTGACCATGCATTGCTTCTGTGGTATTGCAAAGGCAAAGACAAATGCTTCCAGCCATCCATTGCACTAATGGATTGGTCATCAGCTGGCTGTCTATGTCCCGCATCAATATAGACCAAAGTACAGAGGGTTAGGCTATGCTATTGTGCACCTACCTGATGCATCAGAAGGTGCGAGGCCCTTGCTAAATTCTGTGCACAGACTTTGAGATCTATGCTTTAGACTGTATCTAAACCTGCTCCAACATGGACTGACATTCTGGCCTACTTTCAGCCGATGCGACTTGTCTGTCGCTGAACAGTCGCTTTTTATGTATTCAGCACCTATGTATAATGTTGTAAAAATGCTCTAGAAGCTAAAGTCGCAGAAATGTCACACATATTTGGCCTGCAACTTTCTGTGCGACAAATTCAGACAGGAAAAATCAGTATAAATCCTTAGAAAATTATCCCCCAGTGTCTCCATCTGCTGGCGGTATTGAATAAGCATTGCTGCACTGATGGGGTATGCATTAGACGAAAAAAAAGAAGAAAAAGAAGAATAATACGCCCAGAAAAGAGGCGAAAAGGAGAAAAACGTAAAAAAACGTGAAAAAAAAGTAAGAGGAAGAGAAGGGAAAAAAAGGTGGAAATGGGTTTAAAAGTGATTTCGGCGGAGAATATATATATATATATATATATATATATATATATATATATACGCGCACACACACACATATATATAAACGTATTCTCCGTTGAGATATTGCAGCCGCTGCTGTGTCCAGGCCCAGGAGCCTTAGCACTGTGCTGTGATGTCACTCAATACCACTGACATCACTAGGTGTAAACAACATCTCTCCTTTGCTGTGTATGTGACTATGGAGCTGTTTGGTGATGTCGTCTATTATGGCCTTCATAGAAGCAACAGGAGATTGTTGCATCCATCTAGAACCCTCAGAACTACAGTGCTATGATGTCACTCACTTCCACAGGCCTTGCAGAGTGTAAACAACAACAACCCAGCTTTGTTGTGTATGTAACCATAGGGATTTGTGATGTCACCTAGAACCTTCACAGCAGCGACAGCTTTATGAGGAGCATCAGCACTGCTCTGCCTGAGCAGAACCATCACCGCCATAGGTTGTCAAATAACCCGGGTTTAACCCACACAGGTAAGTCCAATGGGGTGCAGGCATGTCCTCTATGCTTACAGCTTCCCGTGGGTGTTGGTTTGATACCGTTTGGGGACAGCCAAGGAGGCATCTGCAGGCAACAAAGGTAGGTGTGTGCTTGTGTGTGTGTTTCCTATGCAGATCCTAAGCCCAGTGTCACATGCAAGTAGGAGGAGTAAGAAGGGTTCCTGGCAAATCCGGGTTATGGATTGCATTTAAAAAGGCCCCGTGGGAGTGCAATGGGCCCCTGTCTTGCTGCTTAGCAATAATGGTATGGGTTTAGGTTCTGCTGTGTGTACTGGTGGTTGACTGCCCCCCAGCCCAGAGTGTGCATGGAAAATTGTCTGGCAGCCTCCCTGACAGCAAGCAGTGATAGTGCCCATGAAGGGGACCTTGTTGGGCCCGCCCCTTTCACGGTTATCGCTTCTCGGCCTTTTGGCTAAGATCAAGTGTAGTATCTGTTCTTATCAGTTTAATATCTGATACGTCCCCTATCTGGGGACCATATATTAAATGGATTTTTGAGAACGGGGGCCGATTTCGAAGCTTGCTTCCGTCGCCCTATGCATTGACCCGATATGGCAGTATCTTCGGGTACAGTGCACCACCCCCTTACAGGGTTAAAAAGAAAGATTCCTACTTTCATTGCTACCTGCTTGCTGGCTAGCCAGCTAGCCAGCCCTGTGGGCCTTGCTGCTGCTGCTGCTGCAGCCAAAAAACAAAAGGTGGTGCTGCTGCTGCTTCTGCTTCTGCTTGTGTCTGGCCGCTGTTGGAGCGTCCAGGCACAGGACTTCTGCTGCTGCTGACTAAATGGCCTCCTTAATTGGATCATTTGAGTAGCCAGCACACCTGTGCAGGTAGGGCATGACATGATAGGCAGCTGCCTTGATAGCGGGTGGGTGCTGAATGTTCCTAATTGACAAAATAAGATTAATGCTTATGAAGAAATATAAAATCTCATCCCTTCCCCAATATCGCGCCACACCCCTACCCCTTAATTCCCTGGTTGAACTTGATGGACATATGTCTTTTTTCGACCGTACTAACTATGTAACTATGTAACATAACATGGGGGGGGGGGGGTCTCCTGGCTGTTCACACAGGTGTGTCATTGCTGTACATTGACCATGCATTGCTTCTGTGGTATTGCAAAGGCAAAGACAAATGCTTCCAGCCATCCATTGCACTAATGGATTGGTCATCAGCTGGCTGTCTATGTCCCGCATCAATATAGACCAAAGTACAGAGGGTTAGGCTATGCTATTGTGCACCTACCTGATGCATCAGAAGGTGCGAGGCCCTTGCTAAATTCTGTGCACAGACTTTGAGATCTATGCTTTAGACTGTATCTAAACCTGCTCCAACATGGACTGACATTCTGGCCTACTTTCAGCCGATGCGACTTGTCTGTCGCTGAACAGTCGCTTTTTATGTATTCAGCACCTATGTATAATGTTGTAAAAATGCTCTAGAAGCTAAAGTCGCAGAAATGTCACACATATTTGGCCTGCAACTTTCTGTGCGACAAATTCAGACAGGAAAAATCAGTATAAATCCTTAGAAAATTATCCCCCAGTGTCTCCATCTGCTGGCGGTATTGAATAAGCATTGCTGCACTGATGGGGTATGCATTAGACGAAAAAAAAGAAGAAAAAGAAGAATAATACGCCCAGAAAAGAGGCGAAAAGGAGAAAAACGTAAAAAAACGTGAAAAAAAAGTAAGAGGAAGAGAAGGGAAAAAAAGGTGGAAATGGGTTTAAAAGTGATTTCGGCGGAGAAATATATATATATATATATATATATATATATATATATATATATATACGCGCACACACACACACATATATATAAACGTATTCTCCGTTGAGATATTGCAGCCGCTGCTGTGTCCAGGCCCAGGAGCCTTAGCACTGTGCTGTGATGTCACTCAATACCACTGACATCACTAGGTGTAAACAACATCTCTCCTTTGCTGTGTATGTGACTATGGAGCTGTTTGGTAATGTCGTCTATTATGGCCTTCATAGAAGCAACAGGAGATTGTTGCATCCATCTAGAACCCTCAGAACTACAGTGCTATGATGTCACTCACTTCCACAGGCCTTGCAGAGTGTAAACAACAACAACCCAGCTTTGTTGTGTATGTAACCATAGGGATTTGTGATGTCACCTAGAACCTTCACAGCAGCGACAGCTTTATGAGGAGCATCAGCACTGCTCTGCCTGAGCAGAACCATCACCGCCATAGGTTGTCAAATAACCCGGGTTTAACCCACACAGGTAAGTCCAATGGGGTGCAGGCATGTCCTCTATGCTTACAGCTTCCCGTGGGTGTTGGTTTGATACCGTTTGGGGACAGCCAAGGAGGCATCTGCAGGCAACAAAGGTAGGTGTGTGCTTGTGTGTGTGTTTCCTATGCAGATCCTAAGCCCAGTGTCACATGCAAGTAGGAGGAGTAAGAAGGGTTCCTGGCAAATCCGGGTTATGGATTGCATTTAAAAAGGCCCCGTGGGAGTGCAATGGGCCCCTGTCTTGCTGCTTAGCAATAATGGTATGGGTTTAGGTTCTGCTGTGTGTACTGGTGGTTGACTGCCCCCCAGCCCAGAGTGTGCATGGAAAATTGTCTGGCAGCCTCCCTGACAGCAAGCAGTGATAGTGCCCATGAAGGGGACCTTGTTGGGCCCGCCCCTTTCACGGTTATCGCTTCTCGGCCTTTTGGCTAAGATCAAGTGTAGTATCTGTTCTTATCAGTTTAATATCTGATACGTCCCCTATCTGGGGACCATATATTAAATGGATTTTTGAGAACGGGGGCCGATTTCGAAGCTTGCTTCCGTCGCCCTATGCATTGACCCGATATGGCAGTATCTTCGGGTACAGTGCACCACCCCCTTACAGGGTTAAAAAGAAAGATTCCTACTTTCATTGCTACCTGCTTGCTGGCTAGCCAGCTAGCCAGCCCTGTGGGCCTTGCTGCTGCTGCTGCTGCAGCCAAAAAACAAAAGGTGGTGCTGCTGCTGCTTCTGCTTCTGCTTGTGTCTGGCCGCTGTTGGAGCGTCCAGGCACAGGACTTCTGCTGCTGCTGACTAAATGGCCTCCTTAATTGGATCATTTGAGTAGCCAGCACACCTGTGCAGGTAGGGCATGACATGATAGGCAGCTGCCTTGATAGCGGGTGGGTGCTGAATGTTCCTAATTGACAAAATAAGATTAATGCTTATGAAGAAATATAAAATCTCATCCCTTCCCCAATATCGCGCCACACCCCTACCCCTTAATTCCCTGGTTGAACTTGATGGACATATGTCTTTTTTCGACCGTACTAACTATGTAACTATGTAACATAACATGGGGGGGGGGGGGTCTCCTGGCTGTTCACACAGGTGTGTCATTGCTGTACATTGACCATGCATTGCTTCTGTGGTATTGCAAAGGCAAAGACAAATGCTTCCAGCCATCCATTGCACTAATGGATTGGTCATCAGCTGGCTGTCTATGTCCCGCATCAATATAGACCAAAGTACAGAGGGTTAGGCTATGCTATTGTGCACCTACCTGATGCATCAGAAGGTGCGAGGCCCTTGCTAAATTCTGTGCACAGACTTTGAGATCTATGCTTTAGACTGTATCTAAACCTGCTCCAACATGGACTGACATTCTGGCCTACTTTTAGCCGATGCGACTTGTCTGTCGCTGAACAGTCGCTTTTTATGTATTCAGCACCTATGTATAATGTTGTAAAAATGCTCTAGAAGCTAAAGTCGCAGAAATGTCACACATATTTGGCCTGCAACTTTCTGTGCGACAAATTCAGACAGGAAAAATCAGTATAAATCCTTAGAAAATTATCCCCCAGTGTCTCCATCTGCTGGCGGTATTGAATAAGCATTGCTGCACTGATGGGGTATGCATTAGACGAAAAAAAAGAAGAAAAAGAAGAATAATACGCCCAGAAAAGAGGCGAAAAGGAGAAAAACGTAAAAAAACGTGAAAAAAAAGTAAGAGGAAGAGAAGGGAAAAAAAGGTGGAAATGGGTTTAAAAGTGATTTCGGCGGAGAAATATATATATATATATATATATATATATATATATATATATATACGCGCACACACACACATATATATAAACGTATTCTCCGTTGAGATATTGCAGCCGCTGCTGTGTCCAGG